>NC_141555.1:17927213-18086856 GCF_021556685.1 Rattus norvegicus
ACATAAATCAGGATCTTTATAATTGACTGTGATGCTCTTCCATTTTAATGAAGATACTGAAGTTATATTTATTGGTGCATGGATATACACTGGACATCATAGTTCCTTGCAAATATTTGTGCTTAATCAATGAGACCTTTGTTACTTCATATTTTTGTCATGAAAGAAGAAGCCTTTCCATCCATGGAGAGAATTCAGTTCAGATACTCATAATTTCTTCAATGTTTGACTACCTTTTATCTGATTAATGTATTAAACTAAGTTTTAAGTGATTGAAGGAACAAAAATCAGCATATGATTAATGGACAACAAGCAGAAAAGAACGTCTTTCTAATGAATTACATCAAACATTTAATGAAATCACATGACCAATACTTGTAATTGGTATTCTATGAAATGAAACTGAATAGAGGCTATCAAATGTTCCATGTAACATAACAAGTAATCAGATATATAATTCCACAAGAAATAAAGGGACAACAAACTAGAAGAACACAGTGGAATATTCTCTCTTAAACAAGAAAGCAAATTTTTATTTTATATACCAATCAAATATTATAGTGCAAATATTAAGATGGCCATCCAACAGAAAACTTAAAGGAATCAAGTGAACCAAAGATTTCCTTAATAATCAAGAGGGACTCGGTAGTGTGTGAGTGCATTCTTTTCATCATATTAAGTCTATAACGTGTGTGATTTAGGCAAAAAGAGAAAGAGAGTTCTGAAGAATTATTTGTGTTCCAAATAAGATAAAGATTGTCTCTTGTGAAAACAATATGGAGCCTCACCTCTCAAACTTGATAAAAGCAAATTCGACATTACTGAAAAATCTGCATGTTTCACCTCCATGCTTGATATAATGACTACAGTATGGATCTCAGTCCAATGCATAAGTTCACCAAATAACTTCCAAAGGACACACACGGCTCAGGATGGCATTTTAATTGCAGTCACAACGGAGTGAAAGAGTCAGCCTCCATGCGTGTTCCCAAATCATTTGACATGGCATTACCACAGAGTATAGAAATGGATGGAAATTTCGATTAGGACACTCTCTTTACCCATTTTTAAGTGTGCAAAAGTACTGAAAAAATACTTACACTGTCAAAGACATAATTTAACCAAAATATGGAACAAATTCTAATCCATAGTAAGTAGGAAAGTTCATAAACCCCACAGGAAGAATTTATTATAAGCCAGGGAAGTGCCAAATATTCTGAAAATAGAGTAAAATTTTTACTTGATTTCTATTTGAATAGAATTCACTGTGCCTCTTATGGATATAAGAATAAGGTAGTTCAAAAATTATTAATCACATTCAATGCTCCAACTGTGTCACTCATTGTAATGTAAACAAGTTACATATATGAGCATAGCAGACATACATCTGTGTTGTTGCCATATCAAATATGACAGTATTATATCAAAACAAATTCCAACTAGACAAAAATAAAAAATATTTTAATGTATATATTAACATTAGCAATAAAATTCTGTCTCATAAATGATACATAAATTGTTTCATTCCTTTAAATAAAACATATGCAATTGTTCTCATTCATCTTAATGAGGTATGAACAAACTCAACCAAAAAATGTTTTATCAAATGGCATTGACTGCCAAGGACTGATTATCAGGCAAGCGATCAGCATTATAACTCATTAAATGTCTGCACTGGAACAGTTATCAGACAGCATGGGTATTGAGTCTGTATAATTCCAGGCATTATTGGATTTAACATAATTACACCTTCTCCAGATAAAAGGAATCATAGGAAGATTGAGGAGATTTTGTAAACATGAATTTCATACAATAGTATATAAACAGAGAAAATGCTCTACTCCTGACTCAAAGTTGCCTGTGAGACTGTTCTTCCCTTCAATAGAAAATGGAAGGCAAAATGTTCCATGATTCACCTCAAAGTCTTAATGATATGGAACATTTATAACTTCTCACTACTAGTCTTACTATAGAAGTTCTGATGAAACAAATTGGGTTCACACATATGTCTATTTACATGTGATCTGGTTAAAGTTGACCAAAAGAAGATTTTCCCTTGGAAGATTTGTGTCACAGATGTGAATGAAGTCATGACGGTTTTGATGGAGAACATGATCTTCACAACATTTTTTTGGAAATGTTTTGATCAAAAGTTTTCAGAACTCAGATGTAGAGCTTGAGGCCAGAATTTTCCCACTGTATCCACGGAGAACATAGGGTGAATGGGAAGGAACTGTTGAATATAATTAAGTGAATCTCCAGACAGCAGAAGTATTAAAATATACACATAGGTGTAAAAGTGTGTATGCATAAAAAACAGGTTTCACAGCTGCTCCAGGCTAGCTCCTAGGAGACATGAAGTAGCTGTGTGTGTTCACTGTTGCCTTTTATTTCCTGAAGTTTTTTCTCATCTTGTGCACTTTGACTGAACCCAACTGCTTGTGGAGGATAAAGAATAGTGAAGATAATGATGGAGATTTGCGAAATGACTGTGGTTTTATACTTTTTACATTCAAGGGGCCTATTGAAGAAAAATTTTGTAATAAACTTCTTAATTACATTAATTTTAGGTAAGTCATTAACATTATTCTCTTTCAAAGTCAGGAATTAGAAATATATATCTCTGACAAAAATTGTCAGATTCCATTGTGTTTTTCTCCTTGTAACTTTGGGAACCACAGAAAATTAATTATAACATCAATCAATATGTTAATACTTTCAAATATGTCAGAGTTTAGCTTAGCGTTACTACACTGCATTTTAATTCACAAAGCTGGAAAATGAAATATCTGTTGACTCTTTGTGGTTAACATATGGTGAAATATGTGTTCTCATTAACCTTGAGATTGCTTTCTCACTTTTGGCAAAATTTAAGTGTGATGAGACTGCAGCACTGCCTATCCTCCAATGTCTGTCAATGATTCCTGTCTGAGAATGCATCAAAGGCCTCTATAAAATGGTTATCTTATTTTGGTCTCTAAAAGTTGTGCATAAATCCATATAATGAAATATATATATATATATATATATATATATATATATATATATATATATATATATGTGGAAGGGAGGGAGGTCTACTCTACTTGATTCCATGTATTATTATTGCATACATACTAATGAATATACATATATTTTGCTTTATAAATACTCTTTAAATGAGCCCCTCCTCTCATTCTGAAGTTGTCACTGAATAGAGAAATAGCCTGCCTGGCTTCATAGTATTTTACCAGAATATTTTTTGGTTTAGTCATGCAAACACTCAGTCACATATTTTACTGATTAACAGTATGATATTGATGTTTACTATTGCTTTTAATATTTTGATTAATGTAACAGAAAATCTAGGAGGACAAATATACTTCTCATAGTACAAACTTAACTGCAATTGAAATTTTATGTTTCTAACACCTCCTTTAATCATCACTATACTTAGTTTTAGAATACCAACAAAGAAAATATGAGTTTTTTCTGGTTATGTTTTTTGCTACTGATGAGATAAAAAAGAATCCTTATCTTTTATCCAACATGTCTTTGCTATTTTCCATCATTTTTGGCATGTGTGAAGATATATTGGGAATTGTGGATTAAGTATATTAACAATCAAGCAAAGATTTGGATTTTACTAATTTTATCTGTAGATTGGAGCCAACATGTATGTATAGCTTACAGGAGCATTATGGAAAACATTCTTAACACTGGAAATTAATTCCAAAGCTCCAAAGGTAAGAGTGTGAGACACTTTATGTATTAACAACTTTTAAACTACATTTACATGTGCTTACAAGAAAACTTGGACCCCGTGAATTTCTGAGTATGCTGTTACAAACACGTACACAACACACACACACACACACACACACACACACACACACACACACACACACATATATATAATTAAATAATCTGTTGTTCAAATTACTAATCTAAGAGGCAAAACTGAATACTCAGAAATGTCAAGAATAGTCTAGAATACAATAGGAATATATAGAATATTTGTAGTATAATCATTGTATCCTTAAACTGAGTTATGAATCGTGAGTAACATTAGTTGTACATGACTCCAAACATCCTAACTATAATATTCCTCAGGAGGGATATTTCTTCCTCTCTTAAACAGTCTCCAGATCTTCTTTGGACCATTTAACCCTAACCTGAGTGACCATGCCAATTTCTCTATGTCCATCAGTTGGGATCAATGGACACGTGTTTGACCCATTGCATGGCACCCTTGATGCTTCATTTTAAATGGACTTGGATACGACTGGCCATTACAGATGATGACCAAGGTATTCAGTTTCTGACAGACTTGAGAGAAGAAATGGAATGGCATGCAATATGTTTAGCCTTTGTGACTATGATTCCAGAAAACATGCAGCTATACACGCCAAGGGTTAAGATTTATGACCAAAAACTTATGACATCTAAAGCAAAAATTGTTATCATTTATGGTGAAATGAACTCTAGAAGTCAGCTTTAGGAGATGGGGAAACTTAAGTGCTCAGAGAATCAGTATCACAACCTCACAATGGGATGTTATCACAAATATAAAAGATTTCAGCCTTGATTTCTTCCATGAGACTGTCGTTTTTGTACACTGCCACAGTGACATTGCTGAATTCAGAAATTTTATGCAAACAATAAACTTTTCTAAGTATCCAGTAGACATTTCGCAGTATATGCTGGTGGGGAATCATGTTAACTGTGCAATCTCGAAGAACAGTATTAAAATGGATTATTTTACTTTCAACAATGCATTGCTTAGCACAGCGCACATTTGACATGGTCCTGTGAACATGGTTACAATTTGTATAATGTTGTGTATGCTGTGGACCACACTTACCATGAATTCATTTTACAAACAAGCACAGTCTCAGAAATTGGCAAAAGCCAAAGGAGTGTTCATTGACTGTCATCAGGTAAAGCTTCATATATTTCATTATAATTAGATATATCAATATGATCTATCATGCCCCTGAGAAGCTCACATCCATTTTAGAGATTATTCTATTAGTCTAAAGATCTTTACACTGAAAAACTCTCAAAAGAATCTTTTACAAGTATATATATCATGCACAGATAACTTTAATAGGAGACAATATATTTTTATGAATATCTGTGTATTTTTTGAAAATGTGTTTCAACAGTTTGCCACATGACGTCAAATTTAAAATAAGAGCTGAGTGAAAAACCTTAAGTATTGACAAGGATAGAAAATTTTTCTCAAGGACAGTTTCTCAAGAATCAGTACATGTGCTTTGATTAATAGTTATTCATTTAAATTAATACTTATTTATGAAATCGCAAATGATTATGAGTACATATTTATTAAATATGTTTATTTCATATATGTATACAGTATGAAAATAAAATACCTACTACCATTCTTTATTTCCACAACTTCCAGAATTTTAGACTTTTACTTAATTCTTATATAGGTGGCTTCAGTTCTTAAATATTATTTTGACAAACATGCACACACACATACACACACACACACACACAAACACACACACCATGTTACTTGTTTTCTGGTATTTATTTTTTCTAGCATGTTTTAAAATCAAACATTATTAAGAAGTATATTAATTTTTAATGATTCAGGAGGTATAATGTATTTTACTACATGTGATTAGTTTCATACACCTGTCTTGTTGGAAGACATTAAAAAATGGTACATTCTCAATTTAGCATTGCCTACATTGATATGCATATGTAATCATCTAATGATGCAACTCATTTTGGTGGCTTCCTTGGCTTACTAACCCTATTGGAGAACTGATAAACATGAATGACAGGGAAAATTAGTGAGGAGAATATGACATTTACAACATGTGGAATTTTCCACAAGACCTTGGATTAAAAGTCAAAATAGGAAGTTTTTTCCTTATTTCACACAGAGTCAACAACTTCATATATCTGAAGACTTGGAATGGGCCACAGGAGGAACATTGGTAGGTATGCTACAATGGTTATTTTTTCATTATATATACATTTAAAACATGAGGCATTGAAATAATAACCATGAGATGAAGACCAAATGCTCCTTTTAATTTATATGTTTTTACAGTATATTATATTTTATTACATTTTAAATTTTATCCCCATTCCCAGTCTCCCCTCCTCTGCACAAGATTGCTGTTTCTGTAATCAGTGGGAGCGATCTTCTGGAAGTAGGATGCCCTAGCATAGGGGAATATTAGAGTAGTGATGCCAAAGTGGGAAGGTTGGTGTGGAAGCTCCCTCATAAAAACTGAGGAAGGAGAATGGGATGGAGATTCAAGATTTTCTTTTAATCTTAGGAAATGTTCATTAATTGTATAAGAGTCTTACATAACACACTTTGTGCTTATTCATTTGAACAACTCTTTCTTGGTGTAGCCTACCTTCTCTCTCCATACAACTCACTGCTCCAATTTATTTTTTACTTTTAAGTCTTAAGAGAGAATGTTTGTGTGTGTGTGTGTGTGTGTGTCTGTGTGTGTCTGTGTGTGTGTCTGTGTGTGTGTCTGTGTGTGTGTCTGTGTGTGTCTGTGTGTGTGCATTGCCTCAGGTTCCCTGCTCCATGTGTAGTGTGCCATGTACTGCTGGATTCAGGAAAATCCATCAGAAAGAAACAGCAGACTGATACTTTGATTGTGTCCAGTGCCCAGAAAACGACGTTTCCAACGATACAGGTACATGCTTATATGAAGGAGAAAATTGTTCAATAAAAGTATCTTCTTTTTCAAAACTAGAAATATGATACGGCCTAGATGGAAACTGAATACCTAAAATCTCCAAGTTTCAGAATTTAATGATTGAATAATGTCAATATATTTTGCTCCCAAGGAAATAAACTATAATCTCTTCTAAAATAATCTCCTTTTTCTCATAATATAGTGGCTACTGATTTTATATTACGCAGAAAATATTTAGGGTACCAAACATGTGTAACACTTTTTTTCCTTTTCTTTTTTTCAGAGCTGGGGACCAAACCTAGGGCCTTGCTCTTGCTAGGCAAGCGCTCTAACACTGAGTTAAATCCCCAACCCCGTGTAACACTTTTAAAAACAATAATTTTAGCCATAATCTTTGCAGTTGTTTCTTCTTCTTTGATCGTTTGTACAAAGAATCCTAACTACATTATCAGTCCATAATCTTTCTCTCTATAACACAGCTTAGTGCCTGACAAAGACCAGATACTCAGGATAACAGTTGTTCTTTAATGAAATATATTTTAATATCTTACATGGCTTAAAGGATTAAGAATTTCTTCTAAAAGTTTGAACAAGGGCAGATATTTCAAGAGTGCAGGAACAGATGGGATATTGCCTATCACTAATCACACTCTACCTAAGGAAATAAGGATGAATGTCAATACCCATAACCTTCACACCATAACCTTCAATATCCATAACCTTGGACTGTGTAGTTGGGAAAAAAGATTATACAACAAGAGATAACCCTCTAAGAACAGATCTATGAGGCATACTTCTCCAAGAACAATATTCCCTTATGTGAATGGGTTTTGCATAAGTCATTACATGCTCTGGTGGCTATGCATAGGCACAGAAACAGAGCACAAGTCTCAAAGCAAAGTACATAATGTCTTACATGAAATGGCATCAACAACTATATTTGCACATTACCTTTGTCTGTCTGTACTAAATTTATGGTTTGAGGAATAAAATAACCTGAGATTATAAATAATATTAATCACATTTTTCTTTCTAATTGGATTAATAAGTATTTTTGTTCCATTCCTTGTGATGATAATTTATTCCATCTCAAAGCATAGGTGAATAGAAAGCAGTCTTAAGGTAATGGTCCCTAAATCAGTAAGAAATGTAATAGATGCTCAACATCAAATATTAATTTTTATATCATTTGAATAATACTAATAAAAAATATTAACTACAGAAATATGATATTTTATAAGGGTTTCTTGTTGTTTGCCAGCAGATATGGAACAGTGTGTGAGATGTCCAGATAATTCTTATGTCAACTTAGAGCAGACACAGTGCCTCCAAAGAACTGTCATTTCTAGCTCATGAAGATCCACTGGGGATGGCTCTAGGATGCATGGCCCTGTCCTTCTCAGCCATCATAATTCTAGTCCTAGTCACATTTGTGAAGTACAAGGACACTCCCATTGTGAAACCCAATAACCGCATTCTCAGCTACATCCTGCTCATCTCTCTAGCTTTCTGTTTTCTTTGCCCATTGCTCTTCATTGGACATTTCAACCAGGCCACCTGCATCCTGCAGCAGACCACATTTGGAGTATATTTCACAGTGGTTATTTCTGCCGTTTTGGAAAAAACAATAACTGTGGTTACAGATTTCAAGCTCACTACTCCAGGGAAAAGGGTAAGAAGAATGATGATAACAGGGGCAACTAACTTTCTCATTTCCCATTTGTACCCTAAACCAACTTGTTCTCTGTGGTATCTGGTTGGTGACATTTCCTCCCTTAATTGACAGATATATAATCAGAATATGGGAAGGTCATCATTATTTGCAACAAAGGCTCAATCATTGCCTTCTACTTTGTCCTGGAATATATGGGCTCCTTGGATCTGGGGAGTTTCACTGTGGCTTTCTTGGCTAGGAACCTTCCTGACGGATTCAATGAAGTCAAGTTCCTAAAATACAGTATGTTGGTGTTCTACAGTGTCTGGATCACCTTCCTCCCTGTCTACCACAGCAGGCGGGGTAAGGTTATGATAATTGTGGAGGTTTTCTCCATTTTGGCTTCTAGGGAAGGGTTACTAGGGTGTATCTTTGTCCCAAAGTGTTATGTTCTTTTAGTTCGACCAGATTTAAATTTTCTTCAGAAATAAAAAGATAAATTGCTTTAACAAAAGTTTGATACTTTCAGAATATTAGATGATACTCAACTTATCTGTTTTACTTTGTCTTAACACAGGTAGTCCTTAATCATAAAAAAGTTTAAGCAGTATACCTACACATAGTATTTACACCGCAGGGCAGTATTGCATAAAATGATACCAATTAGTAAGTTTTGGTGACAAATGAACTCTTCCAAATGTACACATATTGAGAACAGGAAATATCAATTGAGAAATAGCTACCATCTCTTTGACTTGTAGGTATGTGTTTAAGGTATGTTCTTAGTTAAGGATTAGTATAACGTGACCCTGCTGCCTCTAGGCAATGCCAACTCTAAGCAAGTTGTTCTGGGAGTTATAAGGAAGAAGATTGTAGATAGGATAGACATAAAACCAGTAATCAGCATTTTTCCAAGGACTCTTGTTGAGTCCCTGCATCCATGTTCTTATCTTGGCATTGTTCAAGTACATGTGGCCAAGAGATAGAAGTTTCATAACCTGTTAACCATGGTGTTTTGTTACAGCAACAGAACCTAAGACAGCAGCAAATTGATAATTTGCCTTAGATGGGAATAGGAGTATCTTAGATCACTGATGCAATAAAAGGCATTGATTTAAAAAAAAGAAACAAGATTGTATCATACTAGAGTGTGGAGCACAGTTACAGCTTTGAATATTCTTGATGGATATCACAGAGTCCTGACATACTGGAATAGCTTTAAAATGTACTATGAAGATGTTTAGAACATCCAATAAAATACTAACAAGAGTACAGTATATGAAAAGTACTGTGGCGTTCAGATTATGTCTGATCTATAAGACTCTTGAACATTATATGAAAGCAGCATTTCACCAGGAAAAGTGTTTCTTTCAGTGAGAAAAAACAATAATGAAAATAATGTAATGCAAAATAACTTTTATCACTATTAGGTTACCGAAGTCGAGGAACAAATAAGTCACTTTTCATGAAGAATCTCATTACACATTTTTTCAAAATAGGAGTAACAAAATACTATTCAGTTTAATATTACATACACAAAGAAGTAAATACAAACAAAAACCCATTGCTATTTGCCAACATTATTTGGTGATATACGGTGTCATTTTTCACAAAATATTGCTTGTCCCTTTATTTTTAACTCTGATTTGATAGTTTATTTTTTTATTATTTTTTTATTAACTTGAGTATTTCTTATATAAATTACAAGTGTTATTCCCTTTCCGGGTTTCCGGGCAAACATCCCCCTCCCCCCTCCCCTTCCTTATGGGTGTTCCACTCCCAACCCTCCCCCCATTGCCGCCCTCCCCCCATAGTCTAGTTGGAGTTCTGTAGGCTTCTGGTATGCCTATGGGTATCTCTTTTTTTAGGTTAGGGAAGTTTTCTTATATGATTTTGTTGAAGATATTTACTGGTCCTTTGAGCTGGGAGTCTTCACTCTCTTCTATACCTATTATCCTTAGATTTGATCTTCTCATTGAGTCCTGGATTTCTGTATGTTTTGGACCAGTAGCTTTTTCCGCTTTACATTATCTTTGACAGTTGAGTCAATGATTTCTATGGAATCTTCTGCTCCTGAGATTCTCTCTTCCATCTCTTGTATTCTGTTGGTGAATCTTGTATCTACAGCTCCTTGTCTCTTCTTTTGGTTTTCTTTATCCAGGGTTGTTTCCATGTGTTCTTTCTTGATTGCTTCTATTTCCATTTTTAATTCCTTCAACTGTTTGATTGTGTTTTCCTGGAATTCTTTCAGGGATTTTGTGTCTCCTCTCTATGGGCTTCTACTTCTTTATTTATGTTTTCCTGGAATTCTTTCAGGCATTTTTGCGATTCCTCTCTGTAGGCTTCTACTTGTTCTCTAAGGGAGTTCTTCACATCTTTCTTGAAGTCCTCCAGCATCATGATCAAAAATGATTTTGAAACTAGATCTTGCTTTTCTGGTGTGTTTGGATATTCCATGTTTGTTTTGATGGGAGAATTGGGCTCCGATGGTGACATGTAGTCTTGGTTTCTGTTGCTTGGGTTCATGCGCTTGCCTCTCGCCATCAGATTATCTCTAGTGTTACTTTGTTCCGCTCTTTCTGACAGTGGCTAGACTGTCCTATAAGCCTGTGTGTCAGGAGTGCTGTAGACCTGTTTTCCTCTCTTTCAGTCAGTTATGGGGACAGAGTGTTCTGCTTTCGGGCGTGTAGTTTTTCCTCTCTACAGGTCTTCAGCTGTTCCTGTGGGCCTGTGTCTTTAGTTCACCAGGCAGCTTTCTTGCAGCAGAAAATTTGGTCTTACCTGTGGTCCAGAGGCTCAAGTTCGCTCGTGGGGTGCTGCCCACGGGCTCTCTGCAGCGGCAGCAACCAGGAAGACCTGTGCCGCCCCTTCTGGGAGCTTCAGTGCACCAGGGTTCCAGATGGTCTTTGGCTTTTACCTTTGGCGTCCGAGATGTGTGTGCAGAGAGCAGTCTCTTCTGGTTTTTCAGGCTTGTCTGCCTCTCTGAAAGTTTAGCTCTCCCTCCCACGGGATTTGGGTGCAGAGAACTGTTTATCCGGTCTGTTTCCTTCAGATTCTGGCAGAGTCTCAGGCAGGGGTCCTGCTGCTCCTGGGCCCTCCCCCACGGGAGCCCAGAGGCCTTATACAGTTGCCTCTTGGGCCAGGGATGTGAGCAGGGGTGAGCAGTGTTGGTGGTCTCTTCCGCTCTGCAGCCTCAGGAGTGCCCACCTGACCAGGCGGTTGGGTCTCTCTCTCACAGGGTCTGGGAGCAGAGAGCTGCTGCGTGCTGGGATCCGCAGGTCGATAGTTTATTTTTGAGACTGTAATTTAATTGCATTTTTCTTTATATTTCCTGATTCCACCTAATCATTTGTACTTCTCTCTGCACTCCTAAAATGCACTTCTGTTCTTATATCAATCAACATTACTGAATGCATATATGTACCTTATATACATATACCTTTTGAAATAGTAGCTTTAGATACCATCTAAATTTGCATACATTTATATTCTGATAACTCATTACTTGGTACTACATGAAAAAAAATCTTTCTTCCTTTCCTTTGCAATGACAAATACTCCCATGCACCAATATATACTTTCCTGTTAATTGTTATTTAAGGTAAACGTTTTTTAAGCTTACTACCTTCCATACTGGCATACATAGAGTAATGATTCTTCATTTGATTCTACTTTTTGGGTCATATTCCCAAAGGTTTTTATTTTACCTATGCTCCTTCAGAATATTTGTGTTCACAGCCAACTTCCTCATCCTTTGATTTTCAAGATCTTTCCCTTCAACTTTTCCACTTTTCCCTTTGCCTTGGATGAGTGAAAAACTTTTAAGAGGGTACATTCATCTTCATTCCTTTCACCTTTTGTCTAGTTGCATGTAACATACTTTCTAGCTACTTCAATTCCTGTCTTTAGAAGTAAGGTTTCTAGTTGGAACCTAACACAACTCCTACAATACAGATATAAAATATAATCCCCATTTTCTGCCCACTGTCACACTTCCCGGGGTGTGAGTAAGTGTGTTAGTCTGATCCAAAACTGTGTTAAATAAATACTTGTGGAATATTACTTAATCATTGAGCATAATGTGAGCAAATTCAATTTTTGATGAACATTCACACAGGATGCAAGTATTCTCAAAACATTTGCACATTATTTTTTTAAGATCTATCCAAATGTCTCTTCCTCAGATATCTTTTTTACCAATTTCTTATTCTCATTGAATTTAATTGAACTTTCTACCTTTTTATTTCTTCTTTTTGAATTTGATATCATGTATCCACAGAGGTTCATTTGATAAGGCATACACAAAATATTGCGTTGGTTAATTTTTTCACCTTGAAACAAATTAGAGTCACTTGTGAGGAGGGACTGAGTACTTAATTTTAGAGTATTTCTTTGATCAATGATCAATGCAGCAGGAATCAAACAAATGTGGGTAATGCTCCCTGTAGTCCATTAGCCCTGGGCAGTATAGAAAAGCAGGCTGAGCAAGTCAGTAATTTTTATTCCTCCATGGTAGTGTATAGTTCCTGCCTAATTTTTCTCTACATCAGGGTATAAATAAGAAGCCAAATGAACCCTAAAATTCCCCAAATTGCTTTGGTTAGTGTTTTAGCAGAGCAACAGCAATTGACTTCAAACTTGCTGACAAATTTGATTCAAATTAAAGACTGAGTCTTAACCACATAATAATATGACTGAAGTGTTTTCTTAAGTAATTTCTTTTTAATTGAAGATCAATTATCATGGCAATATTTGATAATATTTTTCTCAATTGGAAGGATGATGCAAGGACGGGTTATGAGAAACAAAGTCAAAATTGAGCTGAGTGATATTAGATACCTTTAGTAATTGTGAGTATCTGTACCTTTAATATGAATGGAAATATTTTCAAATGTTTTTTTTTTTTTTTGTTTTGGGTTGGGCAAATAGTTTGGTAATGAAGGGAATTGTATTCTCGGGCTCACAAGATTCTATTAATACACCTCTTAGTTATCATTTACCACTTTAATCATCATGCATCCATGGAAATATGAGTCTCTATCCACAACATATACATGATTTAAAATTATAGGGAAAACAAAACAAATAAAAAGACAACCATAATTCTATAAATAAGTTCTCTGATTTACTTCTTTTTTCTCTGAAGTGAAGTTCGATTATTCGAATTTAGTATCAAATTCAAGAACTCATACTAATGTTGAACATTTAGTTTTTCTGCCCAAGCATCCCTAAGGGATTCTAGCCTGAAACTGCCCACTGCACAGGTGTACTTCTAATGTGAACAAACAATACCACATATAAATCACAAAAGAAGAAAAAAAAGCAGCAGCCACAACTACATAAGTGTTCTCTGGGAAGCTGGGTGGAGTTGCTGCCAAATGCCTTTAATCTCTGTAAGAAGAAGGCATATGGAAGGCCTGTATGTTTATCAAAAAAATCTTCTGCTAAACAGTGAACATATGACTAATAAAAACAAAGATTCTCTCAGCTTTGAGAGCTTCATATTCCTATAGTGAATATTAATTACAAAGTTTGGTGGCTTCTGGACCAACACCATCATTTGTTCCCCGAGTTATGTGCACTTGTATTTAAATTAAAAAAAAAAAAAAAAACTAAAGGTTTCCATTTAAAAAAATTAACTTCTATACTTTTTTGTTTCAATCTTTCCTCTTTGTAGCATATCTCTAAATTGTTAATTCTCTTCTACATTGTCAGATCAGATTCCAAGTTTTGACAAAAGGCTTTAAAACAAATTGTCAACCTGCGGCTAGGACACCAGGGTGAAATTTTTCATTAAATAATTTCATTTATTTAAATTCCAAACTTTCCTCTCCATGATCCACTTTCTTGGAGTTATTCACCCATCGACTCTAGCATATGCCTTGACAGTGTATTCGCCCAAATGTTACTGGTGCTCATAATGACACACTCCTCACTCTCCCCCGCATCAATTTTCCCTCTACAGATTTTGGCACATCTTCCCTTACTGGGGACAAACAATGTTCTCCTCTGAAACATATGAGCTGGGCAAAATAGACCAGCTCATTAATGTTCTTTGGATGCTGTATTAGTTTTTGGTAGCTCTCAGTGATATAGGTTAGGTGACACTGTCTTTCTTCCTATGGGCTTTCCATAACCTTCATCTCCTTCGATCCTTTCTCTAGCTCTTTGTCAGTAATCTGTGTCTCAGTCCAATGATTGACTATAAGTATCTTTCTCAGTCATCTTTGGGTGTAGACTCACGAGAGACAGCCATGATATTCTCCTGTCTGCAAGCACAACAAGGCATCAATAATAGTGTCAGGGTTTAGTGGCCATGTTTGATGGATCCCATGTTGGACAGGTCCTTCAGTGGCAAAATTACAGCCTGAAGGAGAAATTGAAAAATTTTTGGTGGGACTCATCAGAATATATGAATTTTGTTAAATATTCATGGCATTAGGAAGACGGTGAAACACTGCTCTAAAATGACAAATACTTGTTGGTGTGTGTTTGATTTCAAGGTTGAACACATTGCACTCTACAGCCAGTAATTAACCCTCAAATTATGAAAGATAGGTCAATTTTCTTCTGTCCCTAGGTCTTTGTAGTTTTCTGTTTATGTGGGGGTGTGAACATGGAGCCGCATAAAATTTCTTCATTTTCATGTTCATAAGTACATTGATATTACAGTTTTTGCTTTTGTCTCTTTTATCATTTTCTAGGGGACAATGATTTACAGTAGATGATCAGGTATTCTTTCCACTGACTCCTCAATTAGGTTCTGTGAGTCAAAGATGAAATAGCTGTGATGCAGCTGTATTTGGATGTTGGTAGCTATACCTATCTGTGGCTACATAAAAGAAGTGATTCTCAATCTTCCTAATGCTGCAACCCTTGCACCATCCCTGACTGGTCTATATTATTTGCACTCAGTGGGAGAGGAAGTGGTTAGCTCTACAGACTTTTGATATACCAAGGTGATTGTATATTCATAGGGTAGTCTACCCTTTCACAAGATGATGGAGGAAATATGGAGAGCAGAAAATGTTCCTACCCCTCAAGACATTGGAAACTCCAAGACGTTTAGAGGTCTGAAGGGGTGGGAAGGGTTTAATCACTTTGGGATGTAGAACTCTCCAGAGAATAGAACAGAAGGGGAATAAAATCTGGAGTGTATAAATAAATAAATAAATAAATAAATAAATATTTTTAAAAAATAATATATGAAAGGAGAACTCCAAGAGGGGGAAGCAACTATGATGTACAGTGAATAAATCAATACCACATAGATACATACATACATACATACATACATACATACATACATGCATACATTAATTATTTATTTAGCTAGTTAGTTAAAGAATGAATGAAAAAAAAAACAATGTCACGTGGGAAGAGAGTGTTTTTCCCAGAGTGCAAACAATCCTGAGAGCAGAGTGGAGACCACCACATCTGCTTGCATTCCTAGCCCAAGTATTACCTGCCTGGAGCCCACTGGACAAAGGAACCTATGAGCAGAGCAGGACAGGATCTATCTGTTTTCTACCTGTGCCGATAGCTGACCCTCTGGCACAGGTCTCTTTCACACACAAATCCCACTGGGAAAAAAACAGTCTCCAGAGTGCCCACAGGCAGACTTACAGGAGTCTCAAGACACTGTCATAGGCAGCAAGACAAGCTAACACGACAGATAAAGCGATGGCAAGAGGCAAGGTTAAGAAAGTAACAAGCAGAATACGAGGACACTTGACATAATCAGAACCAAGTTCCCTCACCATAGCAAGCCCTGGATGGGGTTCAGCACACTGGAGAAGCAAGATTTTTATTTAAAATCACAGCTCATGGTGAAGTTAGAGGACTTTAAGGACCTTAAAGAAATGCAGAAAACACAGGAATACAAGTAGAAGGCCATTAAAAAGAAACACAGTAATTCCTTAAAGAATTACAGGAAAACACAACCAAATAGGTGAAGGAAATGGACAAAATAATCCAGGCCCTAAAGATGGAAATAGAAACAATAAGACACAAAGGGAGACAAACCTAGAGATAGAAAACCTAGGAAAGAGGTGAAGAGTCATATACGCAAGCCATACCCAAAGAATACTAGAGATTTAAGAGTAAATGTCAGGGTCAGAAGACACCGTAGAAAACATTGAAACAACCATCAAAGATAATGTGAAACAAAAAAGGGCCCTAAACCAAAACATCCCATAAATATGAGGTACAACCACAGGATCAAACCTAAGGATAGTAAGTGTAGAAGAGAGGGAAGATTATCAAGTTAAAGGGCCAATAAATATATTCAGCAAAATTATGGAAGAAAACTTCCAGAACCTAAAGTAAGAAATGGACTATAAATATTAAAAGAATTATATAGAACTCCAAATATATTGGAGAAGAAAAGAAAGTCTTCCTCTCACATAATAGTCAAAACACCAAATACAGAAAGCAAAGAACAAATATTAAAAGCAGTAAGAGAAAAGGGTCAAGGAAAATATAAAGGCAGAAGTATCAGAATGGCACTGGACTTCGTACCAGATAAAATGGAAGCCAGCAGATCCTGTGCATATATGACAAAAAACCCTGAGAGAAAACAAGTGCCAAATCAGTCTACTATATTCAGGAAAATTCTCAAAAAACAGAAGGAAAACAAAAATATTGCATGACAAAACAAAATTTACACAATATCGTTCTACAAAGGATAGTAGATGGAAAACTCCAAATACACCCAAAAACCAAGGGAAGTAATTTCGACTAACCCAAAAGAAGATAGCCGCACAAACATTACTCCAGTTCTAACAACAAATATATTGGAAACAATCATTGCTTCCTAATATATTTCAACATTTATGGACTCAATTCTCCAAGGAAAAGACATAGACTAACAGCAGAAAAGATACGTAAAGAGGACCCAACATTTTGCTGAATACAGGAAATACTTCTCGGTGGGAAAGACAGACACTACTTCAGAGTGAAAGGATGGAAAACAAATTTCCAATGAATTGGTTCAAAGAAAGAAGCTGCAGTAGTCATTCTAACATCAAATAATATTAACTATCAACTAAAAGATATCAATAAAAATTAGGAAAGACACTTCATATTCATCAAAGGAAAAATCCATCACCATGAACTCTCAATACTCAGTATCTATGTTCTAAATGCAGGGGTACCTATATTCATAAAAGAAACCTTACTAAAGATGAAAGAACACATTGCATCTCGCACGATATTAGTAAGAGATTTCCACACCACACTCTCATCTATGTACTAATCATGGAAACAGAAACAAAGACACATAGAGAAACTAAAAAAAGTCATGCACCAAATGGATTTAACAAATATTTATATTTGTTAATATTAATTTCATCCTAAAAAATCATACACACACACACACAGACACACACACACACACACACACACACACACACACACACACACACACACCTCTTAGGACCTCATAGTAGCTTTTCCAAAATTCACCATATAGTCAGTCACAAAACATGCCTCAACAGATACAAGAAGATTGAAAAAATCCCATGCATCTTCTCAGATCACCACAGACTAAGGTTGGTCTTCAATAAGAAAAATATTTAGAGAAACCCCACACATACATGGAAGTTGAACAAAATTTTGCTCAGTGATAACTTGGTCAGCGAAGAAATAATGAAATATATTAAAGATTTTTTTAGATAATAAAAATGAAAGCACACAATAATGAAAGCACACAATTATGGCACACAATCAAAGCAGTGTTAAGATGAAATCTCAAAGCTCTGAGTGCCTCTAAAAAAATCTGGAGAGAGCACATATTAGGAATTGGACAGCACACCTAAAATCTGTAGAACAGAACAAAAGCAAATACAATAGAAGGCAGGAAATAATAAATTTCAGGGCTGAAATCAAACAAGTAGAAATAAAAAGGACCATACAAAGAATCATCAAAACCAAGATCTGGTTCTTTGAAAAAATCAACAAGATAGATAAACCCTTGGGCAGACTAAGAAGAGGGTACAGAGAACTTATCCAAAGTAACAAAATCAAAAATGAAAAAGATATAACCACTGATACTGAGGAAATTCAAAACATTATATTTCAAATTTCTATATTCAACAAAACTGGAAAATCTGGAGGAAATGTATAACTTTCTACACAAATAAAAGTTACCAAAGTTAAATCAGGATAATTTAACCTGTGTAAACCATCCCATAACTCCTAAAGAAATAGAAGCAGTTACTAAATGTCTCCCAATGGAAAAAAAAAAGCCCAGGACCAGATGGGTTTAGTGCAGAATAATAAAAGACCTTCACAGAAACCTAACAGAAATACTGTCTAAACTATTCCACAAAACAGACACAGAAAGAGAAGGAACACTACCCAAATCCTTCTATGTAGCCACAATTATGATTATACATAAACCATATAAAAATTGCAACAAAGTAAGACAGCTTCTGAAAAAAAATCTTTTATGAATATTGAGGAAAAAATACTCTACAAATTTCTCACAAACTGAATCAAAGAACACATCAAAACAACATTATGGCATGATCCAGTATCTTCATCTCAGGAGTGCAAGGATGGCTAAATATATGGGAACCTAACAAAGAAATCATACTATGAAAAAACTAAAAAAATAAAACCACATGATCATCTCATCAAATGCTGAGAAAATTTGAAAATATTCTTCACCACATCATGTTAAAATTAAGGAAAGAACTGCAATTCAAGGCCTATAACTAAACATAATAAAAGAAATGTACAGCAAACCTGTAGCCAACATTAAATGAAATGGAGAGTGAATTGAAGCAATCACACTAAAATCAAGAAATAGGCAAGGCTACACAGTCTCTCCCTACCAATTCAATATACTCCTTGAATTCCTAGCCAGACTAATCAGACCACAAAAGGAGGTCAAAGGGATAGAAATTTGAAATGAAGAAGTCAAAATATCATTATTTTCAGATCACATGATAGTATAATTAAATGACCTGAAAATTTCAGCCATACAACTACTAAGCCTGATCAACAAATTCAGCAAAGTGATTTGAAATAAAATTAACACAAACAAATCAGTAGCCTTCCTCTATCAAAGGATAAAGAGTCTGAGAAATATGTTAGAAAAATGCCACCTTTCACAGTAGCCACAAATAATGTAAAATCCACAGTGTGACTCTGAACAAGCAAACAAAGAATCTGTGTTACAAGTATTTCAAATGTCTGAAAGAAGGAAATTGAAGAAGGTCTCAAAAATCGAAAGGTCTCCCATGCAAATGGACTGGGAGGTTTAATATTGAAAAGTGGTACTTGGCAAAAGCAATCTCCAGATTCAATGAAATCCACATCAAAATTTGACCTCAGTTCTTCATAGAGTTAGAAAGAGCAATTTGCAAATTCATTTGGAAGGACAAAAGAACACAGGAGAGTAAAAATTATCCACAACAGTAAAAGAACTCCTGGGGGAATAACCATTCCTGACCTCAAGTCGTATTACAGAGCAATGGTGATAAAAATGGTATGATATCAATACAAGGATAGGCAGGATGATCAATGGAAAAGTATTGAAGTAATAGAAATTAACCCGTACACCTATACTCACTTGCTCTTTAACAAAGGAGTTAAATCCATCCAATGGCAAAAAAATACCATTTTCAACAAATGGTTCAACTGGAAGTCAGCATATACAGAAATGCAAATTGAGCCATTCTTATCCCCCTGTACAAAGCTCAGGTTGAAGTGGGTCAAGGACCTCTATTTAAATCTTGATATACTTAAACTAATAGAAGAAAATATGGGGAAGAGCTTTGAACACATGGACACAGGGAAAAATTTCCTGAAGAGCACAACAATGGCTTATGCTCTAAGAACAAGAATGGACAAATTCAAAAACATATAAAATTGCAAATGTTTTCAAGGACTGCATATAAACATAGTAAAAGCAATAACCATCAAACTAGTAGATAATATTAAACTAAATGGAGAGAAAATTTAAGCAATCCTATTAAAATTATGGACTAGCCAAGGCTGTCCAATCTCTACCTACTGATTCAATATTTTACATGGTGTCCTGGCCAGGGCAATCAAACATGAAAGGAGATCAAAGGGATATATATTCGAAGGGAAATAATCAAAAGATCACTATTTGAAGATGGTATGATAGCATATTTAAGTGACCCCAAAAGTTCCACCAGAGGATTACTGAAGCTGATAAAAAACTTCAGCAAAGTGTCTGGGTATAAAATTAACTGAAACAAATACTGAAAGTGAAAAAAACTTCCTCTAATCAAATGATAAAAAGGCTGAGAAAGAAATTAAGGAAAGGACATCCTCCACAATAATCCCAAATAATACAAAATAACAGGATAGTGAAATATAGAACAGTGAAATATAGGATTTGGGGGAATCCTGACCTCAAGCAGTATTACACAGCCATAGTTAATGAACTATATGGTATTTGTACAGGGAAAGGAAGACAGATCAATGGAACAAAACTGAAGACCAAGAAATGAACCCACACACCTATGGTCACTTGATTTTTGACAAAGGAGCCAAAACCATCCAATGGAATAAAGATAGCATTTTCAGCAAATGGTGTTGGTTGAACTGGAGGTCAACATGTAGAAGAAAGCAGATCGATCCATGCTTCTCACCATATACAAAAATTAAGTCCAAGTGAATAAAGGACATCCACATCAAACCAGATACACTCAAACTAATAGAAGAAAAAGTGTGGAAGCATCTCGAATAAATGGGCACTGGAAAAAATTTCCTGAACAAAAACCAATGGCTTATGCTTTATGATCAAGAATTGACAAATGGGATCTCATAAAACTGCAAAGCTTCTGTAAGGCAAAGGACACTCTTGTTAGGAGAAAACAACAACCAACAGATTGGGAAAAGACCTTTACCAATCCTACAACTGATAGAGGTCTAATATCAAAAATATACAAAGAACTCAAGAAGTTAGACTACAGGGAGACAAATAACCCTATTTAAAATGGGGTTCAGTGCTAAACAAAATATTCACAGCTGAGTAATGCCTTATGGCTGAAAAACACCTAAAGGAATGTTGAACAACATTAGCCATGAGGGAAATGGAAATCAAAACAACCCTGAGATTTCACCTCACACCAGTCAGAATGGCTAAAATCAAAAACTCTGGTGACAACAAAGGTTGGGGAGAATGCGGAGAAAGAGGAACACTCCTCCATTGTTGGTGGGATTGCAGAGTGGTACAACCATTCTGGAAATCAGTCTGGAGGTTCCTCAGAAAGTTGGACATTGAACTACCTGAGGACCTAGCTATACCTCTCTTGGGCATATACCCAAAAGATGCCCCAAATATAACAAAGACACGTGCTCCACTATGTTCATAACAGCCTTATTTATAGTAGCCAGAAGCTGGAAAGAACCCAGATGCACTTCAACAGCGGAATGGATACAGAAAATGTGGTACATCTACAAATTGGAATGCTACTCAGCTATGGAAAACAATGACTTTATGAAATCCATAGGCAAATGGATGGAACAGGAAAATACCATCCTGAATGAGGTAACCCAAACACAGAAAAACACACATGTTATGCACTCATTGATAAGTGGCTATTAGCCCAAATGCTTGAATTACCCTAGATGCCTAGAACACATGAAACTCAAGACAGATGATCAAAATATGAATGCTTCACTCCTTCTTTAAATGGGGAACAAGAATACCATTGGCAGGGAATAGAGAGGCAAAGATTAAAACAGACACAGAAGGAACAACCTTTCAGAACCTGCCCCATATGTGGCCCATACATATACAGGAGCTTTCTTTTTCCAAATGCCAATACCAATGTACATGAAGAAAGTCCATCAGTAGTGAGAAAGATAATTGCTGCAGCTCTTCAATAATCATTTCCTACGGTAAGTGAATTTTTTTCCAGGTGTTTCAGAATTAATCTAACTATTGTCATTTCCATCAGTAGATGTAGAAGAAACCATGATATAAACAAATGGAATTCTCTGCTACAGTAAAATCTCATTAAAGTAAAACCATATCTGCAAGCTATAGGAACTTTTCCAAGCAATTCCAATTGACATTCTTACACAAATTATTTTTATAATAAGTGTAGTAAACAAAATACACCCATACAAAGAGTGATATCTTTGGAGTTAAGTTCACATTAAATTCAAACTTTCTCTCTAGATATTGAGTCTTATTAATTAATGTATTATTACTTTGGAAGGAATGAAAGAGAATATGGATTGTGTTGGGAAGCAGGAGGCAATCAGAAGCATCCACCTCTTTGTGGTAATCTAATAGATATGAATTTCATTTCTTCCATGAATGTTTAAACAAGATTCTTCCCTTTTAATATTCCCAGTCTCTTGATTTGTTTCCGGATATCACAGATCCCATAATGATTGGATTAAAAAGTGTTCACTATGTCATGATAATATTTAGTCTTTGAAATTCCCTATTTGTTGCTACCTCTGAATAAGGAAGTTTGAATCATATCATGCAACTTGACTCCACAAAGATGTCATCCTTCTTTAATTAGGATTTGCACACTTTTGTTCATAATACCTTGTCTTAGACAGAGTTTCTATTGCTTTTATGAAATATCATGACCAAAAGGAAAAAAGAAAGTAGGGGCAGAAAGTGTTTTTTTTAGTTTACATTTTCTTTTCTTAAGTTTTATTTAATAGAATTTTACAATCCAGATTTGATCCTCTTCCAGCCCATACTCTGACTGTTCTACATCCGATACCTACTCCCCTCATGCACATCTGAATGAAGCTGTCTCCGACTCCACCCACAGTCTACCAGAACTCTCCACTCCCTGGGGACTCATGTCTCTTGAAAGTTAAGTGCATCTTCTCTTGTTGTGTCCAGAAACAGCACTCCAGTCTTAGAGGCCTCAAATTAGCTGGTGCATAATGCCACATTGATGGCTCAGTGTCTGAAAAAAACACTGGGGGCCAGGTTAGTTAACACTGCTGGTCATCCTACAGGGTTACTCCTCTCTTCAGCTTCCTTCAGCTTTTCTCTAGTTTGACCACAGGGCTTAGCAGTTTCTGTTCATTTGTTGAGTGTAATTGTCTGCATCTGACTCCTTCAGCTGCTTGTTGGGTCTTTCAGAAGGCAGTCATGTCAGGTCTGTTTTGTGAACATGACAAAGCATGATTAATAATGACAGGCCTTGGGGGCCGCTACTTAATCTGGTTCCCAGATATGGTGTGTTACTGGAATTCTTTTTACTAAGGCTCTTCTCTGGTTTTGTCCCTGAAGTTCTTTCAGACAGGAACAAATATGGGTTAGTGGTTTGATGTGTGCTTGACAACCTTATCCTTCACTTGATGCTCTCTCCTCCTCTTGGGGGTAGTCTCGACAAGTTCCCTCTACCCACTCCTGGACATTTCACTGAGTCCTGATAGTCTCTTTTCTTTCAGGTCTCTGGAATATTCTAGAGCCACCCCCCACCTCCAACCTTTTAGCTCCAGAGGATTCCTGTTTCCATTCATTCTGTTGGCACTCAGGGCTTCAGTTCTACTCCCCACCAATACCTGACCATTTCCGCCTCTTTCCCTTACTGTCTCCTTTCTCACCCAGGTCCCTCACTTTTCCCTCCTGAGATTCATTTCTTCTCCCTCTCAAGTAGGTTTGAGATTCCTCTTTGACTGTTCACCTTGTTAAAATTTTATTTTTCCTTTTTTTTTAAAATTGGATATTTTTGTTTATTTTCAAATACTATTCACATTCCCAGTTTTCCAGTCATAAGACTCCTATCCCTTCCCCCACCAGTTCTTCCATAAAAGTGATCCCCTCACCAACCACTCACTTTCCCAGCACCCCCTGACATTCCCCTACACTGGGGGTTGCAGCTTAGGTAGGCCTAAGAGCTTCTCCTCCCATTGACATCCAACAAGGCCATCACCTGCTACATATGCAGTTGGGGCCATAGTTCTGTCCATGTACAGTCTTTGAATATTGGTTTAGTACCAGAAAGCTATGGGTCATTGGCATTGTTGTTCTTATGGGCTTGAAAGCCCATTCAGTCCTGGTAATTCTTTCTCCAAATTTACTAACAGGAGGTCCCTTTGCATTCCACTGGTTTACCAATAACCTTCACTTCGGTAATTGGCATGCTCTACCTGGGTCTCTCAGCAAAGATCTATATCTGTTTCCTGGCAGTATCCACTCTTAGCATCATCAATCTTATGTAGTTTTATGGCAGATCTATCTATCTATCTATCTATCTATCTATCTATCTATCTATCTATCTATCTATCTCTATCTCCTTCTATCTTTATCTCTATATTTATCTCTATATCTATCTATCTATCTATCTATCTATCTATCTATCTATCTATCTATATCTATACCTATACCTATACCTATACCTATATCTATCTATCTATCTATCTATCTATCTATCTATCTATATATATATATATATATATATATATATATATTTGGTGGCTCCTACAGCTATGTGGTTAGGTGGAATTTTAGGATGGATACTGTGCATCTAAGTTCAATATGGAGAATCAGCAAAGGCCAATGCCAATCTGACTCCCTCCTGTTATTATGAACCTATTGAAGTTGAGGTTTCTTCTGGACATCAAGCCATTCCTCTTCCTGCCCATCCTCCTGAGGCGTGAAGAAAGAATCATGGTAAAACCTCCAAAACACTTAAGTCTGGCCATGGGAACACAGGAAGGTAGATATACAATATGTACACTGTTATGTTCACTGTATAGCTCGGCAGGCTTTTTTGCTAATTCATTGCAAAAAATGGAATTGCAAAACAGAATTTTTGAGTACACATTCAGGAATATATATATATATATATATATATATATATATATATATATATATATAGTCTATAAGGAAAGTACAATACGAAAATGAAATACAATATTCAATCAATTAAAGGTCTGTAGGGAAAAAACTGGCCTTTGGGAAACAGAGAAAACCTTGGAAATTGAAGTGTATGTAACAGGAATGGAGCTGGGAATAGAATTATTATCCAGAATAAACTCCTCCTCCCCATGTTCCTAGATCTTTTCAACCCATGCAAAGTGCCTGACTATCTTTTTCCATTCAGAGCATGTAACCACTAATGATGAACAAAGAAATCTCTAGCTTTAGAGAGGTGGAGTACATAAAGGTTTCCCCTGTGTCACATGAGACACTCCTGGAAAAGGCACTCTCGAAATTGGTCACTGTAAGGAAAGCTGTTTAGAGGTAGGCCATTGCAGTTCTCAGAGACATCATCATCATTAGGGCCTCCCTGAAAAATTTCTAGTAATCTGGAGAATGCTATCTTCTCCTGTGATGTCACAAGTGTTGTTGTGACAGTAACTGACTCTCAGATATACCTTCAGTACCTCTAGGACTTACTAATTGGCCTCTAATTCAGAGTAAACAGCCATGTGATAGGGAGAACAAAGATGATGAAAAGATCAGATGTGGGGAGAATGAAGGAAGCTGGCCTTCTGTCTTGGCATCATAAAAGGAATAAATACGTGGTCCTTGGTACAGCTCAGTGAGTACTTGGTAGGGATTTAGTGGGATTGCTAAAGAGATAGCTTTGATCTGATCCAACCAACTACAGGATCAGGAGCTGGGAGCCTCTCAGAAGTATCTGGACTTCCCTGTTTTTATGTTTCCTGGAAATCATACAGTTTATATCATTAATTTTTTTTTTTATTCCAAAAGGCAACTGTTGGGAAGGGCACAGTTGTTTTCCTAAGAGCTCATGTTTTTTACTCTTTTTAAAAGAAAAAACGGTCCTCAGGGAAAAGGGAGAGACAGGTATTGTGTCCCTAGCTCAGAGTAAACTCCTCATGTTTGGATATCTATAGTGCATTCTGGGAAGCAGCAGTGCTATTAGTTGAGACTTCATCATCTCACTTTTTCCACTTTACTTTTCTGAGTCAATATGTATGATTAGCTGTCAGTTTTCTCTTCTTTAATTTCTTTAATTTTTCTTATATTTTTGGCAATTTCTATTGCTTTTTTAACTTGATGTTTCTATATTTACATTTAATGTTATTTCACTCCCCATTTTTCTGCCCATAAGATTTCTACCCATATCCTTCCCCTTCTTCTCTAACCCCACTGACTGTCCCTTCACATACCCTTGTACTGGGAGACAAACCTAGAGATGACCCATAGCTTCTGCTTCCATTCGTGATGAACAAAGTCATGCTCTGCCGCATGCAGTTTGAGCCATAGTTCTGTCCATGTACATTCATTGAATATTGGTCTAGTACCAGAAAGCTCTGGATCATTGACATTGATGTTCTTATGGGATTGAAAGCTCTTTCAGCTCGTGTAATCCTTTTTCAAAATCTGCCAACAAGAGGTCTGTTTCAATTCACTCATTTGCCCCTAGCATTCACTTCTGTAGTTGACATGATTGACCTGTGTCACTCAAGATAGACCTATATCCAGTTGCTGGCAGAATGCACTTTTTAGCTACATCAATCATATCTAGATTTGGTGACTGATGTATCTATATACTTTTGGTGGCTCATACAGCTATTTGGTTGGGTGGAA
This sequence comes from Rattus norvegicus, assembly GCF_021556685.1. NCBI lineage: Eukaryota > Metazoa > Chordata > Mammalia > Rodentia > Muridae > Rattus > Rattus norvegicus. Next base: position 17,954,077 of record NC_141555.1, read on the forward strand.
TGGTAAAATGGATTCTGAGCAACTAGGTCAAGAATGTAGAGTTCAGATGACAATGCCATAAAGATTCCCTCCTGTTATTATGAACCTATTGAAGTTGAGGTTTCACTGGTCTTCTTTCTGCCAATCCTCAGGAATCTTATATTTGGCTTTCAGAGAGAATAACGGTAAAACATCCTACCCTGAAATCTTGGGTAGGGGTTGATTAGGTTCACTGAAGGGATAGCCTTGATATGAGGTTTCCACATATGGAATCAGGAGCTGGGAGCCTCTCAGAAGCATCTGGACTTAACTGCATGTTATTTTTCTTGGAAGTCAGATAGTTTATATACTTCATTTCTTTATCCCAAAGCCAGGTGTTGGGAAGGACACTATAATTTTTCCTGAGAGGTCATAGCTTTTACCATTTTACCAAGAAGGAAAAGGTCCTAAGGAAGAAAGGTGAGACAGGTATTGTGCCCTCAGCACAGAGTAAACTCCTCCATGCATTGAATTCTAATAATTTAGTTTCTGGCACTGATATTTGGTAGGGACACATGATTCTAGATGAGATTTTATCATATCAGTCTTTCACTAGTATTACTCTGAATACCATTCCCTGACAGTGACCACTTAAAATTCTGAGACAATAGTTGTGATTAGCTGGCAGATTTCTTTTATTTCTTTAATTTTTTTTTAAATTTTTAACAAATTGTATTGCTTTTTAATGGATATTTCTAAATTTACATTTAAAATATTATTTCCTTTTCCAGTTTCCTACTATAATATCCCTTACCAGCCCCCTTACCCTTTTCATTATAGCCCCTCTTACTGCCCCTGGACATTCCCTTAAACTGGGAGTCAAGCCTAGGCAGGACCAAGGGTTCTCCTTCCATTGTTACCCAACAAGGCCATCCTCTACAACATTTGCAGTCGGAGACATAGGTCTGTTCATGTACATTGTTTGAATATTAGTCTACTACCAGAAAGTTCTGTTTCATTGGCATTGCTGTTCTTATGGGGTTGAAAGCACTTTCACCTGTTCTAATCCTTTCTCATAATCTACCAACAAGAAGTCTGTTTCAGTTCGCTGGTTTGCCACTAGGGTTCTTGTTGTGGTTTGCCCTGAAGTTATGTGTGTTTGATGCTAATTCCACGGCCCAAAGGTCAGCTGCATAGTCCTGTACTCAGAACTCAGGTTACTTCACCAGAAACACTTCCCCATTGAATTTGTAAAGTATATGTTAGTGGCAGGAACAAGATAGAAGAAGGGTTATCATGGGAGGTGAAGGAAAAATGGGAGGTAGAGTAGTTTGAAAGAAGAGGAGGAGACTAGAGGAAAAAAGAGAAAGGAAAATCACAGAGTGAGAAACCATGGTAGGTGAATTTAAGATTCTTCTCTGTGTATTTACAGGCCATTATTAATGTTACTATGGGATGGATGGTACCTGGCTTTATATATTTAAGTGGGCAATTATTTCTAATCAACTGGATCAAAGAGTATTGTGTTGTGTGTTTTTTATGTGAGGGTTTGAGTATAGGAAAATGTGGGGCGGCACGAAACACTGCAGCCGAGGAGTGAGTTGCTTCTGCCAAGATATCTAGCAGAGAATCTCAGACACTTCGGTGCCATAGTTAGCAGGATAAAAGAAAATTTATTTTTTATTTTTATATTTTTACAAGAACACATTCACTTCTGTATGTAATATGCTCTAGCTGTGTCTCTCAGGAAATCTCAATATCTGGTTCCTGGCAGAATGCTTTTCTTAGCTTCATCAATCTTATCTAGTTTTGATATATATATATATATATATATATATATATATATATATATATATATATATATATATATCCTTTGGATGACTCCTACCACTACGTGGATAGGTAGAATTTTCACATGGATTCTGCACAACTAAGTCAAGAATGTAGAATCCATAAAGGACAAATCCTAATAGACTCCCTCCTGTTCTTATGAACATATTGAAGTTGAGGTTTCTCTGGACCTCAAGCCATTCCTCTCCTTAGTATCCTCTAGTATCTTATTATTCCTGAAGAATGAATCATAGTATAACATACACAACACTCAAGTCTGGCCACGGGAACACACTAAAGTAGATAATGCAGAACTGATATCAAATAGGACTAGAGAACCGAATTCTATAGTTCATGTCGTCCTCTGCTTTACTGATTTCTGCTAATTTTGGGATTAAATAAGGTTTTGTTTGTTTATCATTTCAAGTAGGTACACAATATTTACACTGTTATATTCATTCTATAGCTGGGCCACAATTTTTGCCAAAATCATTGAAGGAAGTGGAATTGGAAAACAGAAATTTTGAGTGCACATTCAGCAATATTTATAAAGTCCCATATCAAGGAATGTACAATAAGAAAGTAAAATACAATATTCATTCAATTGAAGGTGTGTATGGAAAAGCTGGCCATTGGGAATCAGTGAAAACCTACATAATTAACTGTATTTCACAAAATGTACCTGGGAATAAAAGTAATATCCAGAAGAATCTCATCTACTCATGTTACAAGATCTTTTCTACCCATTCCAAGCCCTTGACTAACATTTTGTATTCAGAACATGTAACCACTAATAAAGCAAAGAGATGTCTCTAGCTTTAGAGAGATGGAGTACATAAAGGTTTCTACTGAATCACAGGAGACTTACAAGGAAAGGGCACCCTCAAATCAGGTCAATGTAAGGAGAGCTGTTTAGCAGGTAGGCCATGGCAGTTCTCAGTGACATCATGATTAAGATCTGCCTGAAAAATCTCTTGCAAGCTGAAGAGTTTTATCTTCTTCTGTGATGTCACAAGTGTTGTCATGATTGCATCTGCCTCACACGTATTCCTTCAGAACCTCTAAGGTTTAGTAATTGCCATCTAATTCAGAGTAAACAGCTATTTGGGAGTGAGAAAAAGGAGGATGAAGAGATCAGAAATGGGGAGAAGGAAGATGCCTTTCTGTCGTGGTCTAAATTAAGAAAGAATTATGTGTGCTTGGGAAAGCTCAGTGACTCCTTGGTAGGGGTTGAGTGGTATTGCTGAACAGAAACCATGACCTTATCCTTCCACATATGGGAATCACGATCTGGGTCCTCTCAAAAGCATCTGGACATCTCTGTTCTTAGGTTTCCTGGAAGGCAGAGAGTTTATATCATTAATTTCTTTATTCCAAAAGCAAAGTGTTGGGAAGGGCACAGTTATTTTTTTCCTGAGAGCTCATGGCCTTTATTCTTTTTGTCCAAAAAAAAAGGTCCTAAGGAAGAAGGGAAAACAAGTATTGTGTCTTCAGCTCAGAGAGGAAACTCCTCCATGCTTTGATTCCAATAGTGCAGTTTTTATCTGACTCTGATATTTGGGAGTGAGAAGTGCTTCTAGTTGAGACTTCAACATCTCTGTCTTTCCACTAGTATTACTCTGAATGACACTTTAGATTTCTGAGTCAATAGGCATGAGTAGTTGACAGTTTTCTTATAATTTATATCTTCCTTTTACTTATTTTTTAGCAAATTTTAGTGCTTTCTTAAACTGGATATTTCGATATTTACATGTAAAATAATATTTTCTTTCTCATTTTCCTTGCCATAAGATCCCTACCTATTCACTATCCCATCTTTAACTACACTTTCTGTTCCTTGACAAACCCTTGAACTAGAAGACAATCCTAAGTTGGATCAAGGGCTTCTCCTTCCATTCGTGCCCATCAATCCCATCCTCTGCAAATATTCATTTAGGTCAATTAGTCTGTCCATGTAAAGTCTTTGAATATTGGTCTAGTACCAGGAAAATCTGGTTCATTGGCAAAGTTGTTCTTATCGTGGTGAAAGCACCTTCAACTCTTATAATCCTTTCTCAAAATCTACCAACAAGAGGTCCATTTTCAGTTCACTTGTTTGCCACTAGCATTCACTTCGTATTTGACATGCTCTAGCTGTGTCTCTCAGGAAATATCTACATCCAGTGGCATGCAGAATGCACTTCATAGCTTCATCAATCTTATCTAGTTTTGGTGGCTGATATGTATACATGTATACATGATATACATACATACATACATACATATATATATATATATATATATATATATATATATATATATATATTGATGACTCTTACGATTATGAAGTTAGGTGGAATTTTAACATGGAATCTGCGCAACTAGGTCAAAAAGGTAGAATCCACAAATGGCATTGCAAAATAGACTCTCTCCTCTTCTTATGAACCTATTGAAGTTGAGGTATCACTGCTCCAAAAGCCATTATTCTTTCTTACCATTCTCCTATATCCTTTGTTTGGCCTTAAGAAAGAATCATGGTAAAACATCCTAAACCCTGAAATCTGGCCCTGAGACACTGGAATGTAGATATTGCAGATGATATGAAAAGCGACTAGAGAAGAGAATTCTGTGCTCCATGTGGTCCTTTGCTTTACTGATATCAAGAAATTTTGGATAAAATAGGATTTCGAAGTTTATCATTTGATGTCGGTACACCATATTTACACTGCTATACTCAGTCTATACATTTGTTCCTTTGTTGATAAATCATTGCAAAAAATGGAAGTGGAAATGCGAATTTTTGAGTACATATTCAAGAACATTTATAAAATCACCTATCAAGGAATATAAATAAGAGGTGAAATACAATATTCATTCAACTAAAAGTCTGTAGAGAAAATACTGGCCTTTGGAGGACAGAGAAATCCTAGAAATTGAACTGTATTTCATAGTAATGTACCTGGGAACAAAATATTATCTAGGAGAATCTCCTTCATGCCATGTTCCTAAAACTTTTTTTTTATTATTTTTTTTTATTAACTTGAGTATTTCTTATATACATTTCAATTGTCATTCCCTTTCCCGGTTTCCGGGCAAACATCCCCCTCCCCCCTCCCCTTCCTTATGGGTGTCCCCCTCCCAACCCTCCCCCCATTGCCGCCCTCCCCCCATAGTCTAGTTCACTGGGTGTTCAGTCTTAGCAGGACCCAGGGCTTCCCCTTCCACTGGTGCTCTTACTAGGATATTCATTGCTACCTATGGGGTCAGAGTCCAGGGTCAGTCCATGTATAGTATTTAGGTAGTGGCTTATTCCCTGGAAGCTCTGGTTGCTTGACATTGTTGTACTTTTGGGGTCTCAAGCCCCTTCAAGCTCTTCCAGTTCTTTCTCTGAATCCTTCAACGGGGGACCTATTCTCAGTTCAGTGGTTTGCTGCTGGCATTCCCCTCTGTATTTGCTGTATTCTGGCTGTGTCTCTCAGGAGCGATCTACATCCGGCTCCTGTCGGTCTGCACTTCTTTGCTTCATCCATCTTGTCCAATTGGGTGGCTGTATATGTATGGGCCACATGTGGGGCAGGCTCTGAATGGATGTTCCTTCAGTCTCTGTTTTAATCTTTGCCTCTCCCTTCCCAGCCAAGGGTATTCTTTTTCCTCATTTAAAGAAGGAGTGAAGCATTCATATTTTGATCATCCGTCTTGAGTTTCGTTTGTTCTAGGGATCTAGGGTAATTCAAGCATTTGGGCTAATAGCCACTTATCAATGAGTGCATACCATGTATGTCTTTCTGTGATTGGGTTAGCTCCCTCAGGATAATATTTTCCAGTTCCAACCATTTGCCTACGAATTTCATAAACTCGTTGTTTTTGATAGCTGAGTAATATTCCATTGTGTAGATGTACCACATTTTCTGTATCCATTCCTCTGTTGAAGGGCATCTGGGTTCTTTCCATTTTCTTGCTATTATAAATAAGGCTGCGATGAACATAGTGGAGCACGTGTCTCTTTTATATGTTGAGGCATCTTTTGGGTATATGCCCAAGAGAGGTATAGCTGGATCCTCAGGCAGTTCAATGTCCAATTTTCTGAGGAACCTCCAGACTGATTTCCAGAATGGTTTTACCAGTCTGCAATCCCACCAACAATGGAGGAGTGTTCCTCTTTCTCCACATCCTCGCCAGCATCTGCTGTCACCTGAGTTTTTGATCTTAGCCATTCTCACTGGTGTGAGGTGAAATCTCAGGGATGTTTTGGTTTGCATTTCCCTTATGACTAAAGATGTTGAACATTTCTTTAGGTGTTTCTTAGCTATTCAGCATTCCTCAGCTGTGAATTCTTTGTTTAGCTCTGAACCCCATTTTTTAATAGGGTTATTTGTTTCCCTGCGGTCTAACTTCTTGAGTTCTTTGTATATTTTGGATATAAGGCCTCTATCTGTTGTAGGATTGGTAAAGATCTTTTCCCAATCTGTTGGTTGCCATTTTGTCCTAACCACAGTGTCCTTTGCCTTACAGAAGCTTTGCAGTTTTATGAGATCCCATTTGTTGATTCTTGATCTTAGAGCATAAGCCATTGGTGTTTTGTTCAGGAATTTTTTTCCAGTGCCCATGTGTTCCAGATGCTTCCCTAGTTTTTCTTCTATTAGTTTGAGTGTGTCTGGTTTGATGTGGAGGTCCTTGATCCACTTGGACTTAAGCTTTGTACAGGGTGATAAGAATGGATCGATCTGCATTCTTCTACATGTTGCCCTACAGTTGAACCAGCACCATTTGCTGAAAATGCTATCTCTTTTCCATTGGATGGTTTTGGCTCCTTTGTCAAAAATCAAGTGACCATAGGTGTGTGGGTTCATTTCTGGGTCTTCAATTCTATTCCATTGTTCTATCTGTCTGTCTCTGTACCAATATCATGCAGTTTTTATCACTATTGCTCTGTAATACTGCTTGAGTTCAGGGATAGTGGTTCCCAATGAAAGTCCTTTTATTGTTGAGGATAGCTTTAGCTATCCTGGGTTTTTTGTTATTCCAGATGAATTTGCAAATTGTTCTGTCTAACTCTTTGAAGAATTGGATTGGTATTTTGATGGTGATTGCATTGAATCTGTAGATTGCTTTTGGTAAAATGGCCATTTTTACTAAATTAATCCTGCCAATCCATGAGCATGGGAGATCGTTCCATCTTCTGAGGTCTTCTTCAATTTCTTTCCTCAGTGTCTTGAAGTTCTTATTGTACAGATCTTTTACTTGCTTGGTTAAAGTCACACCGAGGTACTTTATATTATTTGGGTCTATTATGAAGGGTGTTGTTTCCCTAATTTCTTTCTCGGCTTGTTTCTCTTTTGTATAGAGGAAGGCAACTGATTTATTTGAGTTAATTTTATACCCAGCCACTTTGCTGAAGTTGTTTATCAGCTTTGGTAGTTCTCTGGTGGAACTTTTGGGATCACTTAAATATACTATCATGTCATCTGCAAATAGTGATATTTTGACCTCTTCTTTTCCGAACTGTATCCCCTTGATCTCCTTTTGTTGTCTGTATGCTCTGGCTAGAACTTCAAGAACTATATTGAATAAGTAGGTAGAGAGTGGGCAGCCTTGTCTAGTCCCTGATTTTAGTGGGATTGCTTCAAGTTTCTCTCCATTTAGTTTAAGGTTAGCAACTGGTTTGCTGTATATGCCTTTTACTATGTTTAGTTATGGGCCTTTAATTCCTATTCTTTCCAGGACTTTTATCATGAAGGGGTGTTGAATTTTGTCAAATGCTTTCTCAGCATCTAATGAAATGATCATGTGGTTCTGTTCTTTCAGTTTGTTTATATAATGGATCACGTTGATGGTTTTCCGTATATTAAACCATCCCTGCATGCCTGGGATGAAGCCTACTTGATCATGGTGGATTATTTTTTGATGTGCTCTTGAATTCGGTTTGCCAGAATTTTATTGAGTATTTTTGCATCGATATTCATAAGGGAAATTGGTCTGAAGTTCTCTTTCTTTGTTGTGTCTTTTTGTGGTTTAGGTATAAGAGTAATTGTGGCTTCATAGAAGGAATTCGGTAGTGCTCCATCTGTTTCAATTTTGTGGAATAGTTTGGATAATATTGGTATGAGGTCTTCTATGAAGGTTTGATAGAATTCTGCACTAAACCCGTCTGGACCTGGGCTCTTTTTGGTTGGGAGACCTTTAATGACTGCTTCTATTTCCTTAGGAGTTATGGGGTTGTTTAACTGGTTTATCTGTTCCTGATTTAATTTCGATACCTGGTATCTGTCTAGGAAATTGTCCATTTCCTGAAGATTTTCAAGTTTTGTTGAATATAGGTTTTTATAGTAAGATCTGATGATTTTTTGAATTTCCTCTGAATCTGTAGTTATGTCTCCCTTTTCATTTCTGATTTTGTTAATTTGGACGTACTCTTTGTGTCTTCTCGTTAGTCTGGCTAAGGGTTTATCTATCTTGTTGATTTTCTCAAAGAACCAAATTTTGGTTCTGTTGATTCTTTCTATGGTCCTTTTTGTTTCTACTTGGTTGATTTCAGCTCTGAGTTTGATTATTTCCTGCCTTCTACTCCTCCTGGTTGTATTTGCTTCCTTTTGTTCTAGAGCTTTTAGGTGTGCTGTAAAGCTGCTGACATATGCTCTTTCCTGTTTCTTTCTGCAGGCACTCAGCACTATGAGTTTTCCTCTTAGCACAGCTTTCATTGTGTCCCATAAGTTTGGGTATGTTGTATCTTCATTTTCACTAAATTCCAAAAGGTTTTTAATTTCTTTCTTTATTTCTTCCTTGACCAGGTTATCATTGAGTAGAGCATTGTTCAATTTCCACGTATATGTGGGCATTCTTCCCTTATTGTTATTGAAGATCAGTTTTAGGCCGTGGTGGTCCGATAGCACGCATGGGATTATTTCTATCTTTCTGTACCTGTTGAGGCCCGTTTTTTGACCAATTATATGGTCAATTTTGGAGAAAGTACCATGAGGAGCTGAGAAGAAGGTATATCCTTTTGCTTTAGGATAGAATGTTCATTTGGCTCATGACTTCTCTTAGTCTGTCGACATCACTGTTTAATTTCTGTTTCCAAGATCTGTCCATTGATGAGAGCGGTGTGTTGAAATCTCCAACTATTATTGTGTGAGGTGCAATGTGTGCTTTGAGCTTTAGTAAGGTTTCTTTTACGTATGTAGGTGCCCTTGTATTTGGGGCATAGATATTTAGGATTGAGAGTTCATCTTGGTGGATTTTTCCTTTGATGAATATGAAGTGTCCTTCCTTATCTTTTTTGATGACTTTTAGTTGGAAATTGATTTTATTTGATATTAGAATGGCTACTCCAGCTTGCTTCTTCTGACCATTTGCTTGGAAAGTTGTTTTTCAGCCTTTCACTCTGAGGTAGTGTCTGTCTTTGTCTCTGAGGTGTGTTTCCTGTAGGCAGCAAATGCAGGGTCCTCGTTGTGTATCCAGTTTGTTAATCTATGTCTTTTTTTTGGGGAGTTGAGGCCATTGATATTGAGAGATATTAAGGAATAGTGATTATTGCTTCCCGTTATATTCATATTTGGATGTGAGGTTATGTTTTTCTGCTTTCATTCTCTTTGTTTTGTTGCCAAGACGATTAGTTTCTTGCTTCTTCTAGGGTATAGCTTGCCTCCTTATGTTGGGCTTTACCATTTATTATCCTTTGTAGTGCTGGATTTGTGGAAAGATATTGTGTAAATTTGGTTTTGTCATGGAATATCTTGGTTTCTCCATCAATGTTAATTGAGAGTTTTGCTGGATACAGTAACCTGGGCTGGCATTTGTGTTCTCTTAGGGTCTGTATACCATCAGTCCAGGATCTTCTGCCCTTCCTAGTTTCTGGCGAGAAGTCTGGTGTGATTCTGATAGGTCTCACTTTATATGTTACTTGACCTTTTTCCCTTACTGCTTTTAATATTCTTTCTTTATTTTGTGCGTTTGGTGTTTTGACAATTATGTGACAGGAGGTGTTTCTTTTCTGGTCCAATCTATTTGGAGTTCTGTAGGCTTCTTGTATGTCTATGGGTATCTCTTTTTTTAGGTTAGGGAAGTTTTCTTCTATGATTTTGTTGAAGATATTTACTGGTCCTTTGAGCTGGGAGTCTTCACTCTCTTCTATACCTATTATCCTTAGGTTTGATCTTCTCATTGAGTCCTGGATTTCCTGTATGTTTTGGACCAGTAGCTTTTTCTGCTTTACATTATCTTTGACAGTTGAGTCAATGATTTCTATGAAATCTTCTGCTCCTGAGATTCTCTCTTCCATCTCTTGTATTTTGTTGGTGAAGCTTGTATCTACAGCTCCTTGTCTCTTCTTTTGGTTTTCTATATCCAGGGTTGTTTCCATGTACTCTTTCTTGATTGCTTCTATTTCCATTTTTAATTCCTTCAACTGTTTGATTGTGTTTTCCTGGAATTCTTTCAGGGATTTTTGTGTCTCCTCTCTATGGGCTTCTTCTTGTTTATTTATGTTTTCCTGGAATTCTTTCAGGGATTTTTGTGTCTCCTCTCTATGGGCTTCTACTTGTTTATTTATGTTTTCCTGGAATTCTTTCAGGGATTTTTGCGATTCTTTCAGTCATTTTTGCGATTCCTCTCTGTAGGCTTCTACTTTTTCTCTAAGGGAGTTCTTCACGTCTTTCTTGAAGTCCTCCAGCATCATGATCAAAAAGGATTTTGGAACTAGATCTTGCTTTTCTGGTGTGTTTGGATATTCCATGTTTGTTTTGATGGGAGAATTGGGCTCCGATGGTGCCATGTAGTCTTGGTTTCTGTTGCTTGGGTTCATGCGCTTGCCTCTCGCCATCAGATTATCTCTAGTGTTACTTTGTTCCGCTCTTTCTGACAGTGGCTAGACTGTCCTATAAGCCTGTGTGTCAGGAGTGCTGTAGACCTGTTTTCCTCTCTTTCAGTCAGTTATGGGGACAGAGTGTTCTGCTTTCCGGCGTGTGGTTTTTCCTCTCTACAGGTCTTCAGCTGTTCCTGTGGGCCTGTGTCTTGAGTTCACCAGGCAGCTTTCTTGCAGCAGAAAATTTGGTCTTACCTGTGGTCCCAAGGCTCAAGTTCGCTCGTGCAGTGCTACCCACGTGCTCTCTGCAGCGGCAGCAACCAGGAAGACCTGTGCCGCGGTTTCTGGGAGCTTCAGTGCACCAGGGTTCCAGATGGTCTTTGGCTTTTTCCTCTGGCGTCCGAGATGTGTGTGCAGAGAGCAGTCTCTTCTGGTTTCCCAGGCTTGTCTGCCTCTCTGAAGGTTCAGCTCTCCCTCCCACAGGATTTGGGTGCAGAGAACTGTTTATCCGGTCTGTTTCCTTCTGGTTCTGGTGGTGTCTCAGGCATAGGGGTCCTGCCGCTCCTGGGCCCTCCCCCACGGGAGCCCAGAGGCCTTATACAGTTTCCTCTTGGGCCAGGGATGTGGGCAGGGGTGAGCAGTGTTGGTTGTCTCTTCTGCTCTGCAGCCTCAGGAGTGCCCACCTGACCAGGTGGTTGGGTCTCCCCTAAATCTTTTCTACCCATGCCAAGTCCCTGACCAAATTTCACCATTCAGAGCATGTAACCAATAATGAAACAAAGAGAAGTTTTCAGCTTTAGAGAGATGGGGTTCATAAAGGATTCCACTGTGTCACGGGAGACATATCATGAAATGTCACCCTTATATCTGGTTCATGTAAGGAAAGCTGTTTAACAGGTAGGCTATGGCAGGTGTCAGTGACATCATCATTAGGTCCTGCTTGAAAACTCTATTATAACCTGGAGATCCCTAGCTTTTTCTGTGATGTCCCAAGTGTTGTTGTGACTGCAACTCCCGTTCAGATATTCCTTCAGAACCTCTAGGGTTTACAAATTGTCCTGTAATACAGAGTAAACAGCCATTTGAGAGAGAGAACAAAAAGCATGAAAAGATAATAGAAGGGGAGTAGGAAGTTGGTCTTCTGTCTTGAGATAAAAAAAGGAAGAAATACATGGTCCTTGGGAAAGCTCCTATGAGAACAAAGAGCATGAAAAGATAAGAGAAGGGGAGTAGGAAGTTGGTCTTCTGTCTTGAGATAAAAAAAAGGAAGAAATACATGGTCCTTGGGAAAGCTCAGTTAGTCCTTGGTACAGATTGAGTGGGAATGTTGAAGAGATAGCCTCGATCTGAAACTTCTATATATGGAAATCAAGAGCTGCGAGCCTCTCAGAAGCATCTGGACTTCTCAGTTCTTATGGCTTCTGGAAGTCAGAGATTTTATATCATTCATTTCTTCATTCCAAAGCCATGTGTTTGGAAGGTCACAGATGTTGTCCTGAGAGCTCATGGCATTTATTCTTTTTGTCCATTATAAAAAAGTCCTAAGTAAGAAGGGAAAGACAACATTGTATCCTCTGCTCAGTGTAAACTCCTCCATGCTTTGGATATCTATAATGCAGTTTGTTTCTTACACTAATATCTGGGAGATAGAACTGCTTCTAGTTGAGACTTCATCATCTCAGAATTTCCACTAGTATTTACACTGACTAACACTTTAAATTTTTGAGTCAGTTGGTGAGATAAGCTTTCAGTTTTCCATTCTATTATTTCTTTCATTTTTTTTTTATTTTTTTTAGCAAAACTCTCAAATCTCATCCTGTGTGATGATGTAGATTATACCTATCGGATGAAATGAAGAATTAAAAAACTCTCCTGGGGATGAAAGTGCTAAGGAAATCACATTGATGTATCAAAAATGCAATGCCAAGAGCAATATTCAGACTAGTCTTGGGAGATGTTGCCTTTATCAGAGACCACAGACCTTTACTGGAGTATGATTTATTACTAAACTGGGAAGGGAAAATAATGGCTGATATTGTTCTAGTAGATCTCACAACATTAAAAAGTGTTTCTTCCAGATCATTGAATGATTATTGTAAAGCAACTCCCGGAATGAACTTCTGAGACCCACCATCAGCCTGTGAAATAATGTGTGAAAGAAGAAATCTGTGTCTCTCCAGGGATAAACTGTTGCTTTCAAGCCAAAAGTAAGAGTGTCTATTTTATGAATGATACATAAATATATACACATTATAGCAGGATGGATACAGAGTTTTTTCAGGTTCATGAATGAGGTATTCAGCAGTTGACCTGGCTCAGAAATAAAGGTAATTTTTGCCAACTCTTGAGACCTGAGCTCCTTCACTAGGAGCCCCATGAGTGAAGGAAAGAACAAACTTCAGACAACTTGTCTCAGATTTTATGTAGTTCAGGTTTCCTGTCTTGGTCCTCAGAAGGAAAGACATCTTGTTTTCCAATTCTTGTTTATCCTATAATCCTTCTCTATGATTCACTCATGCAAATAAATTACTGTGCATTTCATTGATATGTTATTATTGCTATTTTAATTCTCTTGCCAAGAACTATAGAAAATAAGAAGGACTGTTTCATATGAAAATCAGACTACAGGAATATGGCCATTGGAAATTTGTTTCTGAGCTAAAACTCTTACTAGAGACAAACAGGGTTTGACCTCAAATTCCTTGGGCCTTTATAGCTAGAAAAAGACTGCATAGGCAGACACAGTGATCTAATCTAATCTCCCTCCAACAGAATGGGGAGATGATGACATGGCTGAAGCAGATTGTAGCTCTGCAGTTATAAAAGGGCTGGCAGTAAAAGCCCATGCTGACAGCAGATATTCAGCCAGGCTGAAGCCATGCTAAGAGTTCATGTGCATCACAGAGGATTGTCAGTATTTCCTTATGATTGGGATTTTCAACAAATTGGCTTTTATTCTATTCCTCAGTGCAAAAATCTATTGCTGTTTGCCTCAATCCATGGGGTAGGGAATTTTAAGAGACAACAGAGGTTTGATTATTCAGTCTTCATGTGCTGACATGTCTCTACCTCGAAGGGCATGTCTAGCTACAGGAGGCAGTCTCTAGTTGTTCTATCTTTTTGCTGCTCGGTATTTAAACTACCACCATCACAGTAAGTTTCTGGGAGACATTTGCATCCCTGGCATCCGCGATTTTCCTGGGAATATCCAAGTTCACCACCCACAACTGATGCTTATTGCTATTTACTCCACATTTCCTCTGAATATCTCTCCTGTCTCTTTTAATTGTTGCAACTCCCACCACTTTGTACATCATTTTCTACTTCTAGCTAGGTTCTTCCACCCCTCTGCCTTTCATGATTATTTTGTTCCCCCTTCTAAGTGGGTTGTAAGCATCCACAATTTGGCCTTCTAACATGTTACCCTTCATGTTACAAAAGATTTGTATAGTGGGTATTCTGTTGGCAGGGCTAACATCTACTTGTCACTAAGTGCATCCCATGTTATGTCCTTTTCAACTTCTGTTACTTCACTATTTTCCTGTTCCATCCTTTGTCTACAAAGCTCTTGCTGTCCTCATTTTTAATACATGAGGAATGTTCCATTGTTTAAATATAGCACACTTTCTGTATTTATTCCTGAGTGGAGATGAGGTATATCACGATTCTTTCCAGCATTCGACTGTCATAAATAAGGATGCTGTGAATATCTTCAACCACATGGCCATGTTATGTTTAGATCAAGTTTGAGTATATTTGTTGAAGTGAGTGGTAAAGCTGGGTTTTCAAGTAAAGCTATTTGTAATTTTCTCTGAACCTCCACTTTGACATCCAAAGTGGCTATCCAGCAAATAATCCCACAAGCAGTGGAGGAGTGTTCCACTTTCTCTACATTCTAGCCCACTCTGCTACTGCATTAGTTTTTGTCTTAGCCATTATCATTGATTTAACAAAGACTTTTATGTTCATTATGATTTGCCTTTTTGTGAACTAAGGATGTTAAACATTTCTCGATATGTTTTTCACCTACTGAGATACCTCAGTTGAGAATTCTTGGTTAGCTCGATAATCCAGTTTAAAAGTTGGGTTGCTTGGTTGTGTGGGAGTTTACCTTTCTGAGTTCTTTCTATATTTTTATATTGGCTCTCTCTCAGTTGAAGGTTTGTTAAAACTCTTTTCCAAATGTGTAAGTTGCTGTTTTCCTATTGGCACTGTACTTGGCTTTAAAGAAAGTTTTCAGAATGATGGAATTTCGTATATTGACTGTTGCTCTTAGAGGCTGAACCTTTGGTGTTCTGTTGTGAAAATTCTCTCCCATGCAAATGTGTTCTAGACACTTTCTGACACTGTCCCTTCTATTGACTTCTGCGTATCTGATTTTATGTGGATTTCCTTGATGTCCTTGGACTTAAACTTTGAAGAAGGAGTTAGAAATTTTTCAATTGGCACCCAGCTATATCTAGACCACCAGTTAGGTTAACATCATTTCTTAGAACGATTTCTGTTATGTATAACCTACTTAGTCATAAGGAAAATGCAAATCAAAACAACCATGAGATTCCACCTCACATTAGTCAGAATGGCTAAGATCAAAAACTCAGGTGACAGCACATGCTGGCAAGGATGTGGAGAAAGAGGAACACTCCTCCATTGTTGTTGGGATTGCAAACTTGTACAACCTCTCTGAAAGTCAGTCCTGAGTTCCCTCAAAAATTGGTCATTTTTTTTATGGTCTTTACCTGGGCATATACCCAAAAGATGCTCCAACATACAAAAAAGACACATGTTACACTATGTTCATAGCAGCCTTATTCATAATATCCAGAAGCTGGAAATAACCCAGATGTCCTTCACCAGAGGAATGGATACAGAAAATGGCCTATATTTACACAATGGACTACTACTCAGCTATCAAAAATAATGAGTGCATGAAATTCATAGTCAAACGGATGGACCTAGAAAATATCATCCTGGGGTTGTTACCAAATCACAGAAAAACAAAGTATGCACTCATTTTAATTGGATATCAGTGCAAATGCTCTAATTACTTATGATACAATGCACAGACCACATGAAGCTGAAGAAGGAGGACCAAAATGCAGATGATTCACTCCTTCCTTAAAAGGGTAAATAAAATATCCATAAGAGGCGTAGGGAGATATTGTTCTTAGGAGACTGAAGGAATGGCCATTCAGAGTGTGTTGGACATGTGGCACACACACACACACACACACACACACACACAGACACACACACACAGACACACACACACAGACACACACACACACATATGTACCAAAATTATTTTGGATAAAATAAGACTTTGAGAATTTATCATTTGAAATAGGCACACAAAATTTACACTGTTATATTCTCTCTACAGCTGGGCACCCTTTGTTGTAAAAATCATTGCAAAAATGAAATTGTAAAACAGAACATTTTTGAATACACATTAAGGAATATTTACAAAGTCCCCTATCAAGGAATGTACAATAAGAAAGTGAAATAAAATACTCATTCAATTAAATACCTGTAGGGAGAATAGTGGCCTTTGGGAAACAGAGAAAACCTAGAAAATTGAACTATATGTCACAAGAATGAATGTGGTAATTAATCATTATCTAGAAGAATCTTCTCCACTCCATATTCCTAAATCTTTTCTACCCATGCCAAACCCTGACTACCTTTCTCCATTCAGGGCGTGTAACCACTAATGAAGCAAAGAGATTTCTCTAGCTTTTGAGAAATTGAGTACGTAAATGTTTCCACTGTGTCACAGGAGACACTCCTGGATAGGGCACTCCAATCTGGTCAATGTAAGGAAAATTGCTTAGCTATTAGGCCATGGCAGGTCTCAGTGACATCATCATTAGGTCCTCCCTCAAATATATCTTGTAACCTGGAGAGCACTAGCTTCTTCCGTGATGTCACAAGTGTTGTCCTGTCTGCAACTGCCTCTCAGATATTCCTTCAGTAACTCTAGGGTTTACTAATTGGCCTCTAATTCAATGTTAAGAGCCATTTTGGTGGAAGAATAAAGAGGATGAAGATATCAGTGATGGGGAGATGGAAGCTGGCCTTCTGTCTCGGTATAGCAAAAAAAGGAAGAAATATGTGATAATTGGGATAGGTCAGAGAAAACTTAGTAGGGACTGAGTGGGATCTATGAAGAGATAGCCTTGATCTGACTCTTCCATCTATGGGAATAAGGAGCTTTGAGCCTCTCAGAAACATCTGGACTTCCCTATCCTTTTGGTTCCTGGAAGTCAGAGTTTATATCATTCATTTCTTTATTCCAAAAGCCAAGTATTCTGCAGCACACAGTTGTTTTCCTGAGAGCTCATGGCCTTTATTCTTTTTTGTCAAGAAGAAAAAGGTCCTAAGGAAGAAGGGAAAGACAAGTATTGTGTCCTCCCCTCAGAGTAAACTCCTCCATTCTTTGGATACTTATAGTGCAGTATGTGTCTGACATTGATATCTGGGAGAGAGAATGATTCTAGTTGAGATTTCATTATCTCAGTTGAGATTTCATTTTCTCAGTCTTTCCACAAGTATTACTCTGACTACCATTCCCTGACAATGACCTTTTGATTTCTGAGTCAATAGCTGTGATTACCTGGCAGTTTTCTTTTATTTCTTACATTTTTTTAATTTTTAAGCAAATTTTATTCCTTTTTCTTTATTGGATATTTTCATATTTACATTTCAAATCTTTCTTCCTTTCCAAATTTCCTACCCATAAGATCCCTAACCAGTCCCCCTCCTCTTCTGTATCCCCCCTTACTGTCCATTTTCAGTTCACTGGTTTGCCACTAGAATGCACTTCTGTATTTGATATGTTATAGCTGTGTCTCACATGGAGATCTATATACAGTTCTTGTCAACATGCACTTCCTAGAATCATAAATATTATCTATTTTGGTGATTGATGTATGTTTATTTTGCCACGTGTTCGGCATTCTCTGAATGGGATTCTGCTAGTCTCTGATCTAAATTCATAGATAGTATTGTTCCACCTTTTGAAAAGGAGTGAAGCATGCCCATTTTGTGTGTTCTTTTCTTTAGCTTCCAGTTGTCTGTGGACTGCATCTTGGGTCACTTAAGCTTTTTTGCTAATATTCACTTTCACTGATTTCATACCATATGTGTTTTTCTGTGATTGGGTTACCTCAATCAATGTGATATTTTCTAGTTCATTCCATTTGTCTATAACTTTTTTGAGATCATTGGTTTTGATACCCTAGTAGTACACCATTGTGTAGATGTATCACATTTTCTGTATTAATTCCTCTGATGAATGCCATTAGGATTACTTCTAGCTCCTGGGTATTATAAATAAGGCTGCTATGACCATAGTTGAGGATGTGTCCTTTTTGTATATTGGAGCATCTTTTGGTTATATGCCAAGGAGAGATCTATCTGGGTCCTCAGGTAGTGCAATTTCCAATTTTCTGAGGAATCTCCAGACTGATATCCAGAGTGATTGAAGCAGTTTGTAATCCTAACAACAAAGAAGGAGCATTACTCTTTCTTGACATCCTTATACACATCTGCTGTCTCCTGAGTTTTTATTTCAGCCGTTCTTCCATGTGAGAGGTAGAATCTCAGGGTTGTTTTCACTTACATTTCTTTGATGACTAAAATTGATGAACATTTCTTTAGATGCTTCTCAGATATTTGATATCCCTCAGTTGAGAAATCTTTGTTTAGTTCTGGACCACAATTTTAATAGGGTTATTTGTCTCTCTGAAGCGTTACTGCTTGAGCTCTTTGTATGTATTAGGAAATAGCCCACTGTCACGTGTAGGATTGGTGTAAACCTTTCCCAATCTGTTTCCTGCTGATTGTCTCTCTCTCTCTCTCTCTCTCTCTCTCTCTCTCTATATATATATATATATATATATATATATATATATATATATATATATGACAAAGTTTTTCTGAACCTTGAAACCCACTAGCAAGTTGCCCAATAAGGGGTACAAGAACAAGGAGTTGGTGAGCAAAGTTCCTCTATTAGGGGCTTTAGCAAGCTAACTGAATCCTCAGGCCTGCGTATGTGCTGGGACAGGAATCTATATGGATGTCATACTGTTATTTAGACAGACTATACCAAAAGCATCATATTCTTTCCACAGTACAGTATTGAAGCTACTCCATATCGCACACATGGCATGCTGATGTTGATGCTCTACAGAGATGAGAGCAATCTCTCCCTCCTCTTGTCAGGGATTTATTTTTCCATAAGGAAAATCAGTGTGTATTGTTATGTTTCAAAGCCTGAACTAAAGGTATGATCCTGAAAAAGAGTTTATAAAGTTCATCCTGGTTTCATTTGAGATTTTTGGATAGGCAGATGTTTCCCAATAGTGTTTGTGATATATAAAAAGGACACAGTGGCATGTGTTGGTTGAAAGAATAACATAGTGGAAAACAGGGTACACGATCAGCCTGCTGTAAAGGTCATTCTTTTTCACAGGTGAAAGTCTTTGTTTCAAAGGATGTGTGTATTACAACAGCAGCTGGTGACAAGTTTTGAAGAAGCATTGCTGAGGGCTACAATTGATTTTCAACACAATGGTATGCCATGGCCAGTAGGGCCTAGCAGTCACTTGGGTTGGAAACATCAGATAATGTGATGTTTGACAGTGGATGATTCTGTATTATTTTTAAATTAGCATAAAAGAATGTAAATACAAGATGCCATTCCAGAGCAATGCAGAGTCATTGTGGGGACCTTCACCAAGAACAAAGAAGGTGATTCCCAGATCCGTAGACTGTGGTCAGATCTAAATGACTATAAATAAATAAATATGGGAATCAATTGTTTATCAAACTTGACTCTTTATTAACTATTTCTGTTTTGTCCTACTTTTCTGTGCTAAACCTTAGCTCTTTATTACTTGTGCTTCAACAAGTGTTAATATGTGTTGATTACCATATGCTATATAGCAGCAGAAATTCAGGAAAAAATATTTATTCCTGCTTTCTCTGGCAAGTCAACCAGAACCCTCTACCTGATACAACTGTTATTGACCCTCATATATAAGGGAAAGGAAAGACATCACTCCCACTGATATATAATCACATGAAACGAAAAAAAAAGCTTAAAAAGCTTCAAAATCTTTTGTTTAGTGCTTTTAGCTTTTCATAGCTTTTAGACAATATCTTTCTATGTAAAAAAATAATTCCATCTAGGTAAAATGTTACAAAGGATATTGTTAAATACTTTACATAGGATAATGTGCTTAGACTGGCATACATTAGATACAATATCATTCAGTCCAACAGCTGATTCATCCAAAGGTGTTCATGCATACTTTAATGCATACAAATATACCTCCATGTATGTGGATAATAGATGTAGAGGACCTACCTATACATTTGAGGGATCGATGGATGGATGCATGAATTGATAGGGTAGAGAAAGAGTCCCCCAAAACACCAAACTTTTTTCTTTTCAATGGCATTTTTATTTCTCCTTAAACAAATGATCTTAAAAATTACCTCAGAGATAATATATTACAAATCATGGGAGTTATAGAAGGATGTTGTTCAAAGGGTTGTTTCATTCAATTTGTTCTTTATAAGTTGAAAGAAACAGTGTCTTATGGCGTTGCCTTAACTTCAATCACAGTTGTGACTTCAGCCGTTGCCCTGAATATTTACCTTGAATACAAATTTGTCCCCAGCTTATTTCTCTTTTTAGTGTAATAAGGAAATATATTTGTATTTATCATTATACAGCCTTTATAAACTATTATGTGGAATGGACACATTGTATCCTTTATTTTACTTTATTACATCTTTCTAGCAAAAAACTAAAATCATATCTTTAAACCTAATTCCTAAGATTATTTGAAGCAAATGAGAAAGTCTATAAAATCAATAATTTATCTAAACATTATTTTATGAAAGTTCATCTTTATGTTGATCTGCAGGATACTCAGTGGGGAGTGTCGGGGGACAGAGCAATGCACAGCAATTCTTGGGCTTTTAAGCCTGAGAGTAAAGGCACACCAGGTGCAAAAAGTAATCCCCAGATGAAGTCTCTTGATCCATTGGAACTCTATTTAATACATCTTAGTCCATGCAAATGGTCAGAGACCTCCAGGAAGGTCACCCTCTAGCCTGAGCCTTTTCTAGATTGCTCCAGACAAAGGACCACTTTTTGTCTGTTGGTCTGTCTGTGTCTTTGTTTTGTTTTCTAAAACAGCGTTTTATCTGTATTGCCCTGGGTGCCATGGAACTCACTACATAGACTAGGCTGGTCTTTAGTTCACAGATAAACCCAACCATTGATCAAGTACTGGAATTAAAGGCACGAGCCAACACTGTCAGGCATCTGAGGACTCTTAAAATTTTCTAAGCAACCATAGAACTTGTATTTAAACAGATAGTATCTGAATCTGTAACTAACATAGAGTAAACCTAAGAAACTTATAAAATGCATTTGTAAGGTGTTTGGCTGATGTCATAGTTGGTGATTTCATTGTCATCCAAATATGAGGACCTGAGTTTGTATTCCCAACAAGTATGTAAAAATCAACAGTCGTGAAAAGAAATATATTTTTTTTGATGATGGCAAAACTCATCTAAGAGAGCTATTTCAAATGAGTTGAGTTCTCTTTTTTTTTGTTCAAAGTATGTTTATCTTTTAATCATGTAAATGTGTGCATGCATGTACACACACACACACACACACACACACACACTGACAGGCACATGCATATGCCCATGCACACACACAGGTATTTGTGATGTTTGCAGAAGCGAAAAGGGATTATTGGAAGTCTTGAGGCTGAATTTACTGTCAGGGTGGGGGAGAAAAGCAGATGAGACCCAGAAGAGAGAGAACCGACTGAAAAGAAAAAGAACGTGCAATGGTTGAGGGTTCAAAATGTCATTGACATACCTTTTGGTCAATTGGATTTAAGAGAAGGCCAGAGAAAACATACCAATAGTGTGGAATTATAGATAGAAAATAGATTTTAATGAGGTAAAGTGTAAATATCTGGCACTTTCCATTTCTCATAAAGGCTTATCTTAATATAAGGTGTGTGTGTGTGTGTGTGTGTGTGTGTGTGTGTGTGTGTGTGTGTGTGTTTGTGTGTGTCTTTTATCAGGGAATAAAATGGACAAAGGTAGGATAAAAACACCAGAATGGGATTAAATTATTTTTACAACAAATTACCTCCTTGTTGTTTTTTGTTTGTTTGTTGGTTGGTTGGTTGTTGTTTTTGTTGTTGTTGTTGTTCATGGTGGTGGTGGTGGTAGTGTGTGTGTGTGTGTTTGTGTGTGTGTGTGTGTGTGTGTGTGTGTGTGTGTGTTTTGCGGTATGTCTTCCTTTTGTCTCAGTGCTCCAAGTTCACTCCCCTGACACCTTACAGAGATCAGGATTAGCATAAAAAGATTCATATGTCCTAGAGATGCTAAGGACTGTCAGGGTGCCACAATACCACATACAATCATGCTCCCACTGTGACATAAGAAAAAGGCATAAATGCTGATGTGCATTATGCATTAGTCAAACATACTTCCAAGGACAATGCACTCTATCAAGGCTCTTTGGTGATTTCCTGCCTTCCTAATCATCCTTTCCCCTGGTTGCCCTGTTGCATACAATCTATATTACAATGTCCTAGTACACCAGTAATGCAACCTTTTGCCTGGTTCTTCCCTGATTTACCAGAAAGCAAGTAGAGGAACTCCACACAAAGCTTTCACTCAGGATTCAGCAGCCTTTCTCACCTACGCCCAGCTTTGCATTTTCTCCCCTTAAAGGACTGAAAAAAAATTTATGTCCTCCACAATTGGTAAAAATCAGCTTCCATAAATGTCTTAGAAGTTTGCTAGACAGAGAAAATCAAAATAGGACAGCAGGTGTGTTCTACAGCTGTCCTCCTTCTCACCAGACAAACAAAAAATATTTCTCCAGGCTCTTCTGTGTGGCAGCTCTGTGCCCATGTCTGAGGTGCCCACAGGTGTTTGATACAAGGAACATATGTTAGGGATAGGAAGACTGCTACACAGTAAGGAAAACTGCAGGAGAGAGTTAGGTCATATGGCCAGTAATTCCTTTGTTTTAATTCCCTTCATTTGTTCCCTTTGCATCTGGATTACAGCCTTTCCCAAGTCCTCTCATCCCTTTCCCATTCTCACTTGCTCGTCTTCCATTGCTCCCTATCCTTTGCCTTAGAGAAGGGGGATTCCCACATGTGTTCCAACTTGCCATGCTCCGCACCCCTTTTTTAGTTGGGAGACTTTTAATGATTGTATTTCCTTAGGGTCTTTACCTCCATTTTAAGTTGCTTACCTGATCTTCATTTACATATGAAATTGACTATTTTGTTCTGATTTTCCAATGTTAAGGAGTATATGCATTTGAAGTAAACCTAAGGATTCTTTGAACTATCTCATTGTTCCCCGTTATGTCTCCCTTCATTTTTCTATTTTGTTAGATAGGATAGTGTTCCTCCACGTTTGAATTAGATTGCTTAATTTGTTAATTTTCTCAACTCTTGGAATTCTTGATATTATTATTGTCTTACTTTTTTCTAATTTATTGATTCCAGCCTTGAGTTTGATACCTTCCTTCTGTCTCCCTCCCTGTGGTATGTTTGCCTTTTTTTTTTCTTCTAGAGGTTTCCCGTGTGTTTTAAAGTTGTTGGTATGTGTAAATGAAAATAATAACCAGATTATAATGGTACCTTGATAAAATAGAATAATCCTACATACAAATAGAAATGCATTATATATTTAACCAAGTCATAGTTATACTGAATGTGATATAATTATCATTTCCACAATGTCAAACGCGTTATACATTTAGAAAACGTGAAATAAGTTTTATGGCACATTCTTTTACTATTTCAAATTTGAAATGAATATGAAAATGATTGTATTGTCTTAATTGATATTATGTTGCATGATAAAGAAATTGATGAAAGAAAACACAAAAATCTATAGAAACACTTTGTTAACAAAATACAAAGGAATTATTGATTTCAATTATTAATCATTTTCTACAACTGGTTATGGTTATAAAGACAAGCATGTGTAAATACAACCTTAGGTTTTATTTATAAATACCTTCTTCACTACCCTGTCTTATTTTCTTCACTCATCAGGAGCACATCATTAGATACCAATCTCCATGCCTGATGGTTTTGCACCCTTTGTCATACTGCATGTGTTTGGGTATTTTCTTTTTTCATTGGCTATGAGGACAAAGATATCTCCATTTTTTCCAAGCTCAATCTGTCTCTCGATTCTACCTCCTGCCCTGAAAAGTTTTGTGGCAGAGCACCCAACTCTCTTCTGGAAACTGTGAAGATGACCTTGCTGACTGGATGTTCTTGACACTTGTTAAACTGCTTTCTTGTTTTCCCCTGCATTAGCAATACAGGATGTGTTTCTTTTTTATTGTATACTTTGTCTTTAAAAATGAATCTGGTAATTTGTATTTAGTCTATTGAAAATGCTTCCCTCCATGTCTTGGTCATTGTGAGTGGTATTTCAATTTTACCCTGTAATTGGTGAAGCCATAGATTTACCTTCTTGAAATTGTAACCAGTTTGAGCTACTTATACATTTCATCATGGACTATGAACTGATGTGTGTAAATTTCTTTTAAGGTGCAACCTGAGGCATTCCACAGAGTACCAAAACAAAGAAATTCAAAAGAGTGGTTGAGGCATCTGTGATAACCTGGTCTAAATGTCCCATAGAAATTGTCATCTATTTTATCACTTCTAAAGTATAACTTGATATAACACCTTCTGTTGAACACATAGTGATGGCCATTTTATACTGCTTATAACAGACATCAAGATTCTACTGAGATGTCTCCAAATTACCCATTTCAGAAGTGTATGACTGTGTTGTAGCCACCATTAATTGTCTCCTTATATACATTTATTTGTTTATGTGTTGTCTATCTCTGTCTCTTCTGATCACTCTGTTGTTTGTCATTGTGAATTAAGAATTTTGTATTAAATCTAATAAGCAGTTCAGTCCTTGGTGATATTATCTTAATATTTTCTGAAGACCTATAAAGCCAAGGAGGTGTGTATGGATTCTTTGAATTAGAATGGTCTTCCTTTAATGTTAAATTGCTGAGTGCATGGACATAAAAGCACTGGAAATCTGGAGAAGTATGGCTGGGTGTCATAAGAATTCCAGGTCATTCTAATTAGTTTCCTGCCATTGATGTGTGCTTAGGTTTATAACAACATGTTCCTCTCTGGTTTGCACCTGTTTCTTTAAAATTATACCCTTGGAAAATTTAAAAATAACCTTCTCCCAGGAAATGATAGGGACCAAATCAACATCACAAGGGTACACAGGGATTGACCTATAACTCTTGCCACATATGTAGCAGAGGATGGACTTGGAAGGAGATGTCCTTAGTACTGTCAACGCTCAATGTCTCAGGGTAGGGGAATGTCAGGGAATGGAGGTGGGAGGGAGTAGGTGGGTAGCTGTATAAGGAGCTGTATAAGAGGGATGGGATAGTTGGTTCCAGGAGGTGAAACAGGGAAAGGGAATAACAATTAAAATGTAAATAAAAATAAATAAATTATATCAATCTTCCAGTAACCAAGTATGGAGAGAAAAATCATTAAAAAAATTCTACATATTTATTAAGATGAGGAAGAACTACACCTATCCTCTTTCTTTTTAGGATTGGTAACCTCATGCTGTGCATCAGCCATGTCCAAGTGCCCTTTCCTCTTCTTCTCCTGAAGTATCTCCTTCCATACCTATGATTGATCCAATTAGGTTCTTTGTGACCTGAACACCTGAATATGGCTCCAGTATGTGCAGTTCCTGCAATTATTTGCCTCTAGGTAGCCTCTGATCATTCTCATTTGGGAAGAAAAGATTTGAGTAAAGAGCCCCTATCCAGAGTCATGATATTTGTTTCTTTAAGGACCAGTGACCAATACTACTAGAGCACACAGAAACCGTCTTCCTCTAAGAAAACTAAGACACTCATCTCTATTTTAGAGAATGTTTTTAAAGTTAACCAACCCAAAGACAATGCTTGCAAACTGGTACTGGCCACTCTGTTCATATCAGAAGAGAGGGACTGAATAATTTTGGAAAGTAAAAACCAGGTTCTGGGTCCACATATGGATCTCTGACTGATAACACTAATTTTATTGAGAGTCACTTTCCATTCCGCATACCACCCTTAGGATTCTGACCTTGACCAAGGTACTGTGGTGCTGGTCATCTATTTCCGAACTTTCTGGCTGGGCTACAAGCAGCAGCTCAGAGGCCAGAAAACCTGTAAAAGTAAGTGACTTCACACAGGGTACCTCAGAACATCCTTCTTTTCTAAAATAGTTTCTATGGCTTTATCATATCTCTAGTCCAGTAGTTCTAGATGCCCTGGACCTAGACAGATGTTGAAGAGTACTTTTGTCACTCAGTTCGTACAAGATATTTGATTTAAAAAGATTAGATGGATGTGCAGGTATTGATGATTCTCAGTGGTTAGTAGTAGTTTAAATTAGCGTGAAAACAGAGATCTGATTGAGAGCCAGGAGGACAGGAGATTTAAGAAGGTCATTAGTGGTAATCTGAAGAGTAAATATGAATAATAATTAAGTCTGTTAAGACAAACATGAAAAGGGCTAGAAGCGAGGAAGCAACAGTTGGAGAAAGACCAATATGCCTCTTGAAAATGAAGTGAACATTGGAAAATATGTGCTGTAATTGGAAGTTAAAGGTACAGCAAGTCATACAGTTAGAACAGTGATGGGGCCCAGGCTACTGTACTCCAGGAGTCTATGGTAAAACTTAAAATTGTGACAAAGCATTTCATTTCATAATGGTCACTGGATCTACATATTCAGTCCTGAATAATGTATTACGACAATTACCTGATCAAAAGATAGCATTCACCATAGCAAAAGGAAAACTCCCTTAATGTCTCTGAAGCAGCAAACATGCCATTGACATAGGCAAGGGGATAATAACTCACCTGATATTGATGATGTCTGATTGCCTCCTCTTCCTCCTGTTTCCTTCTGGCATGAGGCCTCTTGCATAAACTGAAAGCAACCACCAGATTTTTGAAAAGTGAGACGCAGTTAGACTTCCAGATACTAACAAAGTAAACCTTGTTTCTGTTTACCAAAAGAATATCTTCTTTGTGAAAGTCCTGCTCCCTATTAAAGAGACTACCTCTCAGACTTGTAGTTTCAGATTAGTAGTGAAGAATCCTAGGTATTTTGGGATTATCTATCCTACCAGACCTGTCCATGAAACATAATCCCATAATTATTCAACTAACCAGATCATTTGTGCAAATGTACATTAAATAATACACAGTCTGGAAGCAAAGGGAGAGTTACAGTCTATATTACCCAGCTGAAATTGATAGGCATCCTGATATCCTGCCAGTCTCACTGGAGTATGTTGCAATTACTTGAGAAGAAACTGGGCTATTTATCATATAAACTATCCAAGATATGAGGGACTGTCATTAGAGGGTAGAGACTACCAACCCCATAGTTCCGATCTCATATACACTCAGAAGTCTGAATCCTCCAGAGAAAAGTGTGTAGATTGTCTTGCTCTTGAAAGATGTATTCTTCAGGTTCCCTTTGGCAAAGGATATAAAATTAAATTTTTAATGACAGTTACAGGGGGAGGTAAAAGTGGGCAAATAACTTAGACCCTATTCATCCATTGATTTCAAAATTCTTCAGTCCTGTCTGATGATGGCCTCAGAAGTTTCACAGGTCGACACCCTTACAACACATAGATAACCTCCTCCTCTCTCCTGAAGCTCAAAATAATATCTCAAGGGGCACTGAGGCACAGGTCCAAGAGTTATAATCACTGAGGTAGCAAGGGTGAGCTAGGAAAGTTCATATTTTTATATTAAGAGGACGAAAATATTGACAAAAATATGGGGGAGGCAAAAAAAATCCTGTATCAGAGAATGGTTGCAATAATCCCATTGGTCCCAACACCAAAGGTTACTAGACAGGTTTGAGATATTCTTGGTGTGGGTGGATATTGCTCTGCCTGGATACCAGGGTTTTGGAGAAATAGCAAATCCTAGATACCCCAGAACACATGGGGGTACTAGAAACTAATCTGCGTGGAGACAGAAGGGATGGAGTTTGATACTTGATAGTCATTGTGGTTCCAGCCCTACCATTTCAAGGTTCTCAGAATGTTTTCATCTGTTTGTTCATGAAACAGATGAAAAGACACTGAATGAAGGATTTACAAAAACACTTTAGGGCCGTGAAAACACCTTGTGTGCACCTGTCTAAATAACTGGACCCTGTAGCCTCAGGAAGGATCACTTGTCTAAAGGGTACATTAGCTGGCCATATTCTCTGAAAGAAGCAGGGAATTAAATTCTGGGTAAGCATATCATCCCAGAGAGTTGAAGTCTTTCTACAAGGAACACCACAACCTGGCTTCTATTTTTTTCCATCTTTATTAACTTGAGTATTTCCTATTTACATTTCGATTGTTATTCCCCTTCCCGGTTTCTGGGCTAATATCCTATCCCCTCCCCCTCCCTTTCTATATTTGTGTTCTCCTCCCCATCCTACCCCCATTACTGCCCTCCCCCCAACAATCACGTTCACTGGGGGTTCAGTCTTGGCAGGACTAATGTCTTCCCCTTCCACTGGTGTCCTTACTAAGCTATTCATTGCTACCTATGAGGTTGGAACCTAGGGTCAAACCATGTATAGTCTTTCAGTAGTGGCTTAGTCCCTGGAAGCTATGTTTGGTTGGCATTGTTGTTCATATGGTGTCTCGAACCCCTTCAAGCTCTTCTAATCCTTTCTAAGATTCCTTCAACAAAGGTCCCTTTCTCACTTCAGTGGTTTGCTGCTGGCATTCGCCTATATATTTGCTGTATTCTAGCTGTGTCTCTCTGGAAAGATCTACATCCAGTTCCTGTTGGCCTGCACTTCTTTGCTGCTTCATCCATCTTATCTAATTGGGTGGTTGTATATGTATGGGCCATATGTATGGCCGGCTCTGAATGGATGTTCCTTCTGTCCCTGTTGTAAAATTTGCCTCCCTATTCCCTCCCAAGAGTATTCATAAGACCCTGGCTTCCATATGTCCCTGTTGCACACTAACAGATACAATTCCTGCACCATCCTGGAGTGTAGTTGAAAAAACCCACTTGAAATAAATCCTGTTACCCTGTTCTGTGCTGTAGACCCACAGATGCTCATCACTGACTGTCCTGAGGTAACAACAATGATCCAATTTATGTTGCCAGACCTAATGGACTACTGCCAAATCCCTTTCCATGAAAGAAACTAATGCAATATTCAACACAGTTGGGAATATTTTCATTAAACCTGGAGTGAGATACCAAGGAGCTTCAACAGTTACAGCAATTGAAATTATTTTCATGCAAGACTTAGAGCCAAGTACGTAGGCCCAGAGAACACAACTGATTCATCAGTGTGACTCAGGAGGTCAAATGGGGAAAAGGGAAGCCTGTCATCTTTTACATGGACAGACATTATGGTTTGGATACTCCACATGTCTATGGTATAATATGGAGACAAAATTGTCCTTGTTGCTGAGGAAAGGACATAAAGAACATAGAGGAAGTTTTGGCTCTCCAAGAGGATATTTGTTGGAAGCAGCCTCGAGATGGCGAAAGCAGCCTTCAAGTTAAAAAGCAATTTTGTTCTAGCCTTATGCTAGAAGAATAAGCAATAGTCTTCAGGTTAAAAAGCAATTATATTTTAGCCTTATGATAGAACAAAAAGCAATAGCCTTAGGTTAGAACAAAACAGCACCTGCAGCTCTACATAAATTCAATAGATAGCATAAATCTAGGTGTCAGATCACTGAGTACCGGTGGTCAGGCTCTGATGGTCAGGTCACTAAGCAACCCACCCTGCTGTTCCCCCACTTGGCCGATTTACCCAGCCAATATCCTGGTTATCAAGCCAGAGCCATTCTTTGAGGTCACCCAACCCCTTACCACATTTTGCTTCTACCAGTATATCTTCAGCCTGAGAAAAATTAAAAAATTGTCAGCTTGATCAGACTTCTTGACTTGCTGTCCATTCTTTCCGTCTCTTGTCCCCCATTCTCTCCTTGGTGGATCCCAGACCCTGGTCGACTGACCTGCGGATCCGGGCAGATATTTTGATTACCTATGATTTGCTAGGCTTCACTGCTATGGATATCAAAGGGATGACTGCCTTGTGACTAAAGATAACTAGATCACTGACCTGGATGCCCGACAAGTGTCCCTAAGACCCGTGATCCTACTGACCTCCTGGTGACATACCCAACCCTCTGCTACATGAGACTTCATGGTATAAATAAGATGTGAGCATGTAAAAGAATCAAATGGCTACCTTGAATCCACAGGTTGTTAGTGAACAGAAGAATGAAAGATCATTCTTTCAGAAACAATTGGCAGTTTTCTGGTAACTCAGCTTTACCAGGCTACCTGTCCTGGGTCCACAGACCTCTATGAATTGCCAGTACCAATGTATGTTATAACAACCACATTGGACAGCATGGCAGGATATGTCTAAGCCAGACATCAGGTTTATACAGTGCATAAAATAATCTAGAACATTACAACATTAATGTATACCGTACATTAATTTATATTCCCCTAGCATGTAAGCATGTAATTTAAATTAATGAATTAACACATAAAACCAAATTTTAAATTCAATCCATATTAATATGGATATTCCTAAATACATTAAAATAATGCTTTACGGACTTATCTATGTTATCAGACATACACCATAAAAGTCATAAACCTTTCTCTTCCATATGAATATCACCTACCACAAACGGTTTCTATTTCTACCATCCTCTGTGAAATCAACAACCTGCCCACTAGTCCCCCTCTTCTCACTCTGGACCCATACAACATGAGGGTGACTAATGTGAAACTTTACCAGGCATCTGGTTCTTAATTCACGGCCATTTAATGCTTTATCATCCATACATTCCCCTGAAATAAGACATCTCTATGGTAATGGATCTAATCAATCCATGACCATCACAACTGTGATGTCATCCATTTAGTATTTTTTAATTTTTGGATGCCTACATTCAACATAGCTGCTGAAGCTGTTTAGAAGGTAGGCCATAGCAGGTCTCAGTGACATCATCATTAGGCCCACCCTGAAATATCTCTTGTATCCTGGAGAGCCCTAGCTTCTTCTGTGACGTCACAAGTGTCATGAAAGCAACGGCCTGTCAAATATTCCTTCAGTACCTCTATGGATTAGCCTATAATTCAGAGAACACCACCGTTTGGGAGTGAGAACAAAGAGAATGAAGATATCAGAGATGGGGAAAAGGCAGCTGGCCTTCTGTCTTGGTTAAAAAACGAAGACATATGTTGTCCATGGGAGAGCTCAGTGAGTCTTGTGTAGGGGCTTAGTAGGTTTGCTGAACAGATATCATTGATCTGAGCCTTCCTCATATGGGAATCAGGAACTGGGAGCCTCTCAGAAGCATCTGGACTTCCCTGCTTGTTATGGTTCCTGGATGTCAGAGAGTTTATATCATTAACTTCTTTTTCCCAAAGCTAAGTGTTGGGAAGGGTACAGATTTTTTCTTGAGAGATCATGGCTTTTAATCTTTTTGCCCAGAAGAATATGTCATAAGGAATAAGGGAAAGAAAAGTATTGTGTACTCAGCTTGGTATAAACTTTTCCATGCTTTGGATTCCTATAGTGCAGTTTGTGTCTGACACTGGTATCTGGGAGAGAGAAGTGCTTCTAGTGGAGACTTCATCATCTCAGTCTTTCCAGAAGTATTACTTTACTATCCTTCCATGACAATGATCCCCTAGATTTCTGAATTAATAGATGTGATTATCTGGCAGTTCTCTTTTCTTCTATTTCTTACACTTTTTTTATTTTTAACAAATTTTATTGTTTTTAACTGGATGTTTCTATATTTACATTTAAAATGTTTTTTCCTTTCGAAGTTAACTGTCTATTAGATCCCTACACGTTTCATTCCTCTTCCTCTTTAATCACCTTAAGGCCACTTGGCATGAACTTGAACTGGGAGAGAAACCTAGGGAGGACCAAGGACTTCTCCTTCCATTGATGCACAACAAGGCCATCCTCAGTCACATATGAAATTGGAGTCATAGGTCTGTCAATGCACATTCTTTGAACATTGGTCTAGTACCAGAAAGGTCTAGTTCATTGGCATTGTTGTTTTCATGGTGTTGAAAGCACCTTCAGCTCTTGTAATCCTTTCTCAAAATCTTCCAACAAGAGGTCCGTTTTCAGTTCCCTGGTTTGCCACTAGCATTCATGTATATAGTTTACCAGATCTAGCTGTGTCTTTTAGGAAATATCTATATCCAGTTCCTGGCAGAATGCACTACTTAACTTCATCAATCTTCTCCAGTTTTGGTTTTATATATATATATATATATATATATATATATATATATATATATATATATATATATGTATGTATGTATGTATGTGTGCACACACACACACACACACACACACACAAACACACTATAGTTGTCTGCTACATTTATGAGGGCAGGTGGAATGTTAACATAGATACTGCGCAACTTGAAGAATGTAGAATCCATAAATGACAATGCCAAATAGACTCCCTCCTGTTCATATAAAACTATTGAAGTTGAGGTTTCATTGGACCTCAAGCCATTCCTCTCCCTGCACATCCTCCTGAATTTTATGTTTGACCTGAAGAAAGATCATGGTAGAACCTCTAAAACCCTCATGACTGGATGTGGGAACACAGGAAGGTAGATATTTGAGAACTGATTTCTAATGGGACTACAGAACCACATTGTATAGTCCATGTTGTCCTTTGCTAATGTCTGATAATATTTGGATAAAATGAGGATTTGTGAGTTTATCATTTGGAGGAGGTACACAATATTAAACTTATATTCACCCTATAGCTGGGCCTTCTTTGTTGCCAAAATCATTGCAAAAAATTGAATTGTAACACAGAATTTTTGAGTACACATTCAGGAATATATGTAAAGTTCAATATCAAGGAATGTACAGTAAGAAAATGTAATACAATATTCTTTCAATTAAAGGTCTGTTGGGAAAATGCTGCCCTTTGGAAAACAGAAAACACCTAGGAAATTGAACTGTATTTCACAGGAATGGACCAGTGAATAAAACTATAGTCCAGAAGATTCTCCTCCGCTCCAAGTTCCTAGATCTTTTCAACCCATGCCAAGTCCCTAAATAACTTTCGCCATTCAGAACATGTAATCACTAATGATCTAAAGAGAGGTCTATTTCTTTATGGAGATGGAGTATGTAAAGTTTTCCAGTGTCAAAGGACACACTCCTGAAAATGGAACCCTCTAACCTTGACAATGTAAGGAAAGTGTTCTGCAGGTAGGCCATGGCAGTTTTCAGTGAAATCATCATTAAGCTTTCCCTGAAAAATCTCTTTATCCTGGAGAGCCTTAGCTTCTTCTGTGATGTCACAAGTGTTGTTGTGACAGCAACTGCCTCTCAGATATTCCTTCTGTACCTCTAGGGTTTAATAATTGGGTTCTAATTCAGAGTAAAGAGCCATTTGGGATGGAGAACATAGAGGAAGAAGAGATCAGAGATGGGGAGAAGGAAGTTGGCATTCTGTTTTAGTTTAAAAAAATTACTAAATCTGTAATCCATGGGAAAGCTCACTGAATGCTCTCTCAGAATTGTGATGGTTCACTGAAGAGATAGTGTTGATCTCAGCCTTCCACACATGGGAATCAGGAGCCTGGATCCTCTCAGTAGCATCTGGATTTACTTGCTGGTTATGGTTCCTGGAAATCAGAGTGTTTACATCATTAATATCTAAACTCCAAATGTCAGGTGCTGGGATGGGCACAGCTGATTTTCTAAGAGCTCTCGGATTTTATTCTTTTTGTCCAGAGGAAAAGGTCCTAAGGAAGATGGGAAAAACAAGTATTGTGTCCTCAGCTCAAAGTAAACTCCTCAAGGCTTTGGATTCCTAGAGTGCAGTTTGTGTCTGACACTGATATCTGGGAGAGAAAAGTGCTTCTAGTTTAGACTTCATTACATCAGTCGTTCGACTAGTATGACTCTGAATACAATTCACTGACAGTGACTCTTTAGATGTCTGAGTTAATAGGGATGATTAGCTGGCACTTTTCTTTTATTCCTTTCAAATTTTTTATTTTTAACAAATTTTATTCTTTTTTATTGTATATTTCTATATTTATATTTCAAATATTATTTCCTTTTTAAATTTCCTGGCCATAAAATCCCTAACCAATAATCTCCCTCACCGTGTTCTATTGCCCCACTTACTGCCCCCTGACATTCCCTTGAAAAGGCAGTCAAACCCAGGTAAAACCAATGACTTCTCTTTCCATTGGCACCCAACAAGGCCATCCTCTGCTACATATGCTGTTGGTGTCATAGGTCTTTCCATGTACAGTCTTTGAATATTGGTTTCATACCAGAAAGCTCTGATTCATTCGCATTGTTGTTCTTATGGGTTTGAAAGCCCCTTCAGCTCTTGTAATCCTTTCTCAAAATCTACCAAGAAGAGGTTCATTTTCAGTTCACTAGTTTGCTGTTAGCATTCACCTCTATATTTGACATGGTCTAGCTGTGTCTCTCAGGAGAGATCCATATCTGGTTCCTGTCAACATGCTCTTTTTAGCTTGATCAATCTTATCTAGATTTGGTGGCTGATATACATATATAGATGCCACGTCCAACCTCGACCACCAAGGAAGGCACGACCACAGGAGTAGTCTCAATTCAAGGAGTTTTATTAAGGAACCTTGATTCAATCTTCTGACCTCTCTCTCTTCTGGCTCTCTCTCCCCGGGGAACACCCTGCACCACACTTAAATAGCTAGCACTGGCCAGTCCTAGCAAGCCATGTGGGTCATGTAGATAGGCTATCACTATGTGGAAGCTAGCGGGACATGCAGACATAGCCAAATAATGAGTTGTTTACTGTAAGGAGCACTCACCATTGGGAGGGTGGAAGGCGGTAACCAGTGCCATCTTTGAGGCACAGCACATCGCAGCTCTCTACATATACATATATGCATCTTGTGTAATTTGAGCTTTTGGGAAAATATCCACTTTTGGTGACTGCATACCATGTATGTTTTTCTGTAATTGGGTTGCCTCATTCAGGATGACATTTTCTAGTTCATTCCTTTTGTCTATGAATTACTTGAAATAATTGTTTTTTGATAGCTTGAGTAGTAAACAATTCTGTAGATGTGCCACATTTTATGAATCCATTCCCCAGATGACTGCCACATTTTATGAATCCATTCCCCAGATGACTGCCACATCTTATGAACCCATTACCCAGAAATGTCATCTGGGTTCTTTCTAGCTTATGGGTATTATAAATAAGGCTGCAATGAACATAGTTGAGCATGTGTCTTTGTTTTCTGTTGGAGCATCTTTTCCGTATATGCTCAGGAGAGATATGGCTGAGTCCTCAGTTACTGCAATCTCCAATTTCCTGGGGAACCTGCAGATTGATTTCCAGACTGGTTATACCAGTTTGTAATCCCACCAAAAAAGAAGGACTGTTCCTCTTTCTCCACATCCGTATCATCATCTGCTTTTTCCTCAGTTTTTATTTTTTTTAATTTCAGCCATTTTGACTTGTGTGAGGTGGAATCTCAGGGTTGTTTTCATTTACATTTCCTTGATGACTAAGTATGTTGAACATTTCATTAGGTGCTTCTCAGATACTTGATTTTCCTCTGTTGAGAAATCTTTTTTTAGTTCTGGACCACAATTTTAATAGGGTTATTTGTGTCTCTGAACTCTAACATCTTGAGTTGTTTGTATGTATTTGACAAATGTTCTGTCAAACTGCGAGTGTATCATAGCTCCTGTTTCTTTGTGGAGGCTCTCACAGCTATGAGTTTTCCCCTTATCATTGCTTTTTTGTGTTCCAAAGTTATGCCTGCATTTTCATTAAATTCTAAAATGGCTTTAATTTTTTTATTTATTTCTTCCTTGAACAAGTTCTCCTCAGGTAAATCATTCTTCAGCTACCATGTATATGTGGGTCTTTGGTTGTTCTTATTGTTATTGAAGACCATTCTTAGTCTGTAGTGATTTCATAGGATGCCTGGGATTAATTCAATCTTCTCGCATCTGCTGAGGCCTGTTTTGTGATGGATCATATATTCAGTTTTGGAGAACGTACCATGTGGAACTGAGAAGGAAGTGTCAGGAGCTGTAACAGGACAAGCTAATTAGTAGCAGAGGATCATCCTCAGATGGACAACCTCGGATTATTTTATAATACACAACTGGTTTGCCCTTATTAAGCAAGGCTGTAAGGGATTCATTTTGGGAAATTTTCTTGCTATTAAAATGCTATTACCTTTGTTATTATTAGACATATGTAACAATCATTGAGTAATAGCACATCCTTTTGGGGCAGATCTCTGCAGCCCTACGAAGTTGTACTGTCCCATAATGAAGTTATATAGACAAATGGATGAATTCTTTAGTTTTAATAATGATCCTACAAACTTCCTAAAATTATATCAATGGTTATTAAGCTCTTTTTTAGTGGGACTTTTATAAGTCTCTTTCTAATAGTCAAAATTGCAATGACAACTCTGCCAGTCTCCCAGGTGTCACCAGTTAATTGTTCTGAGATAGTAAACAGACTTTCTCCTACTCAGAACACATTCCAAGAGGTTGCATAACAGTTATCAAGAGTCATAAAAAGAGAACAAATGATTTGTTACAGGTGCAAGTATAGAGGATAAGATATTGACTGGGTTTATCTGTATATAACTTCTCTAATAACTATGGTTTTAGAACTTCAGTTAACCTGTAGAGCTGACCCTGGTAATGAATGTTTAGCCAGGTAATTACTCCTGATGGATATTCATGTAAAAATTCTCAGTTCTAAATATTATTTCAATTTATGCTATGATCTTTCATATGAACCTGTGATGAACATTGTAACATGTGATCATGTATTGTGAAATATGTTTAAGCGCTGAGGAGAAAGAGAAGACACACAGAAGGACTGAGAGAGAAGGGCTGAACTCGAAGGACAGAAACAGATGAACTAAGCTGGAGAGGGGCTGAGATGAAAAGTCCGGTTTGAGCTAAGGAGAACTGAGCATAGTAGAACTGAGCCAAAAAGATATGGGCTGAGAAGAAATGTAGAGAGGAATAACTTTGAGACTATAGGTAACATAAGAAAGCAATCTGCAGAATGCAGAGGAGAAGAGGAAAAGAGAAGAAGTTTGAAAGAACAGAAGGTGCAGTCAGGCTTCTCCTTACCTTGGGACAGGACAGGTCATTTCTTTTTCTTTTTCATTCTTTTTTTTTTAATTAACTTGAGTATTTCTTATTTACATTTCGAGTGTTATTCCCTTTCCCGGTTTATGGGCCAACATCCCTCTAACCCCTCCCCCTTCCCTTCTTTATGGGTGTTCCCCTTCCCATCCTCCCCCCAATGCCGCCCTCCCCCCAACAATCACGTTCACTGGGCGTTCAGTCTTAGCAGGACCCAGATCTTCCCCTTACACTGATGATCTTACTAGGATATTCATTGCTACCTATGAGGTGAGAGTCCAGGGTCAGTCCACGTACAGTCTTTAGGTAGTGGCTTAGTCCCTGGAAGCTCTTGTTGCTTGTCATTGATGTTGATATGGGGTCTTGAGCCTCTTCAAGCTTTCCAGTTCTTTTTTGATTCCTTCAATGGGGGTCCTGAACACAGTTTAGTGGTTTGGTTCTGGTATTCACCTCTGTATTTGCTGTTTTCTGCCTTTGTCTCTCAGGAGAGATCTACATCTGCCTCCTGTCGTCCTGCATTTCTTTGCTTCATCCATCTTGTCTAATTGGGTGGCTGTATATGTATGGGCCACATGTGGGGCAGGGTCTGAATTGGTGTTCCTTCTGTCTCTGTTTTAATCTTTGCCTCTCTATCCTGCCAAGGGTATGCTTGTTCCCCTTTTAAAGAAGAAGTGAAGCATTCACATTTAGATTATCTGTCTTTAGTTTCATGTGTTCTAGCATCTATTGTAATTCAAGCATTTGGGCTAATAGTCACTTATCAATGAGTGCATAACATGTGTGTTTTTCTGTGATTGGTTTACCTCACTCAGGATGATATTTTCCAGTTCCAACCATTTGCCTACGAATTTCACAAAGTCATTGTTTGATAGCTGAGTAATATTCCATTGTGTAGATGTTCCACATTTTCTGTATCCATTCATCCGTTATAGGGCATCTGGATTATTTCCAGCTTCTGGCTATTATAAATAAGGCTGCTATGAACATAGTGGAGCAAGTGTCTTTGTTATATGTAGGGGCATCTTGTGGGTATATGCCAAAGAGAGGTATAACTGAATCCTCAGGCAGTTCAATGTCCAATTATCGGAGGAACCTCCAGACTGATTTCCAGAATGGTTGTACCACTCTGCAATCTCACCAACAATGGAGGAGCGTTCATCCTTCTCCACATCCTTGCCAGCATTTGTTGTCACCTGAGATTTTGATCTTAGCCATTCTCACTGGTGTGAGATAAAATCTCAGGTTTGTCTTGATTTGCATTTTTCTCATCACTAAGATGTTGAACATTTCTTTTGGTGTTTCTCAGCCATTTGGTATGCCTCAGCTGTGAATTCTTGGTTTAGCTCTGAACCCCATTTTAAAAAGGGATATTTGTCTCCCTGTGGTCTAAGTTCTTGCGTTTTTTTTTTTCTTTCTTTTTTTTTTTTGTATATTTTGGATACAAGGCCTCTATCTGTTGTAGTATGGGTAATGATCTTTTCCCAATCTGTTGGTTGCCGTTTTGTCCTAAGCACAGGTTCCTTTGCCTTACAGAAGCTTTGCAGTTTTATGAGATCCCATTTGTCGATTCTTGATCTTAGAGCATAAGCCATTGGTGTTTTGTTCAGGAAAATTTTTCCGATGCCCATGTTTTCAAAATGCTACCCTAGTTTTTCTTCTACTAGTTTGAGTGTATCTGGTTTTATGTGGAGGTCCTTGATCCACTGGGACTATAGGTTAGTACAGGGTGATAAGCATGGATCGATCTGCCTTCTTCTACATGTTGACCTCCAGTTGAATCAGCAACATTTGCTGAAAATGCTATTTTTTTCCATTGGATGGTTTTGGCTCCTTTGTCAAAAATCAAGTGCCCATAGGAGTGTGCGTTCATTTCTGGGTCTTCAATTCTGTTCCATTGTTCTAGCTGTCTGTCTTTGTACCAATACCATGCAGTTTTCATCACCATTGCTATGTGATATTGCTTGAGTTCATGGATAGTGATTCCTCCTGAAGTCCTTTTATTGTTGAGGATAGTTTTAGCTATCCTGGGTTTTTTGTTATTCCAGATGAATTTGGAAATTGTTCTGTCTAAGTCTTTGAATAAATGGATTGGTATTTTGATGGGTATCGCATTGAATCTGTAGATCACTTTTGGTAAATGTGGATTTTTAATATATTAATCCTGACAATACATGAGCATGGGAGAACTTTCCATCTTCTGAGGTCTTCTTCAATTTCTTTCTTCAGAGTGTTGAAGTTCTTATTCTACAGGTATTTTACTTGCTTGGTTATAGGCACACCAATGTACTTTATATTATTTGGGTCTATTATGAATGGTGTTGTTTCCCTTATTTCTTGTTTCTTGGCTTCTTTTTTGTGTAGAGGGAGGCTACTGATTTATGAAGGCTTACTCTTATTAAAAGGAACAAGCCTTTTCTCTTACAAACTTGGGTTTAATTCACTTAGCATTAAAAGGTTAGAAGGGATTTCTTTCTCTATGTAATAATGATTGCATCTCATCTTTCTGCACTGGTGCTTAGTCTTTTGCTCCATATTCATATGTAAGTAAGGATGTCTGTGTAAGTATGTAATTACAAGAATGTTTATAAGAGTGTAATTGTGAGAATGTGTGTAAGCTGGATCCAGCTGATTTTAAGTGGAAATGTATCTATGCACGTTTAATGAAATCCAGGTGTAAAATTACATGTTTATGCATATTTGGCTATGTAAAATACTGACATCATTTGTGATTCAAAGATACTAACATTTTTACTATACCTACCTTTATTCATAGTTAAGCTACTCCTTGAAGAAATTTTAATGGATAATATCAAAATATGTTTATAGGAATGGTACATCAAATACTTTTGTTAATAGTCAAAATCTGAAATGCTTCAGATATTTATGCATTTTGGTATTTGATTCTGGAAGAAACTGAATGATATTAGATTTTGTAATGATATTTATAAATCATTTATTCTTTGTTGACAGAAGGGTGCTGTCAACGAATACATATATACAATATACCACACATTTCTAATATAAATAGAGCAAATTAAATATATAATTTATGAACTAAAGGTGAGCAATCATGTACAAAAGCAAGATATATCATTGAGTCTACCTACATTTGGAGTTAAGAGATGATTCATGCTTCCGTGTATTTCTTTCTAGACATCTAATGAGATAAAATTAGTGTGGAAAAAGCTAAAACTACAATTAGTATGTTTGAACTATTATACATATTTGAACATTGCTTATGAAAAAATATACAGTACATATTTCAAGGTTATATATACAGCACATACAAATATTCACTATGTCCATAAATTATCAATAACACTCAAGCAACTTTCTCTTGTCATATTATATTTGAATTATCAAATATACATATGTATGTATGTATACACCCAGAGGCGCACACACACACACACAACCGAACAATACTTCTAAAAATTTAAAACATATTAGTAAATAATAAAGTCATTCAGACAAAACGAACGAAAAGGGATGAATTAAATTTCCAGTAAAATGTCCTCCCAAAAGTACACTTTCTAGCATATAAAACTTTGCCTCATGATTTTAAGGAAAATAAGTATGGGGCCAATATATGTAATCGGATCCCAGTTGGACTTATCATTGAGAATTAGAGTAGAAATTGAAATGGAGTGGGAAAAATATTAAATAACAGGCTTTAGCTATACTTTTTCAATTGTACAAAAAATCTGATAAACAGTGAAATGACACAACATGTAAAATTGCTTTCTATTAAGCATTGATATCTAAGTTTAGTCTTCGTAGTCTATGTAATAGACAGAGAGAACTAAATCTCACAAGTTGTTTCCTGATTTAAATACAATGTTCTTGGCTTCTGAATATACCCAGAACCAATCAATACAATGAAAATGGATAGACGCTGTGTTACAACAAGTAAAAGATATTTTATTTGTTAGGCATGAATTTATTTTTGTAGCATTTCTTTACAGGTTTCTGTTGGGTATTTTACAAATCCTCACTTTGGTGTCGTCGGTGCTTAAATTTAACTGAACATGGCTGATTATGACAATATAATAGAAATGAATCCTTAGGGCAGAGAATACCTTTGGGTTCAACCTGGCTATAAGGAAATGGCAGTCACAGTGTGCATAACCAAAGAGAAGGTAAGAAACTGTGGCTTTGAGTACAGGGCTCTTTATGAGATTTCACTTTCTAATGTTGGAAGAATTGTTCCATGATATCATGAGATTGTGATATCATGAGATAAAGAAGGCCTTTTCTTTATTCCTGTAATGAAAGCAAAAAAAATTATTTTTTCAGTTCCCTCAGAGAGCTTGCTAGGTGACTAGATCAATCAGTAACTCGGGATGAGGGATTTAAGTGTGCAAAATATGATGTTGGTATTGGATTTCTTCTAGGTACTTCTAGGGAAGAGACTTTATAAGATTTGGAATATAATCAAACAAGACCTTGTTAAAGATGTAGAAAGCACTGGGTTTGGTGGCAGAGGCCTTTACTCTTAGCACTGGGGACGCAGAAGCTGGAAGAAGAACTCTAAGTTCAAGGACAGTTTGGCCTACAGAGAGAGAGAGAGAGATTTGTGGTACTCCCAGAGATATAAAAGAAACACTGTACCAAGAATTGTTCAATAATAAGTTCTGTATTATACAAAGAAAAAATATTCTCATTTTATTTTAGTAAGATGTTAATATTTTTATCTTTTTTCAAATGGAATATCTTAGCTATAAAATAATGTTTAGGCACTGAAATGGATGAAAAGATGTTTTCCATCACTATTCCCCTTAAACTATAAGCAGAACTTGTATTAAATAAACCTATGTACACATTGAAGGCTTTTCTGT
The DNA here is from genome assembly GCF_021556685.1 of Rattus norvegicus. Classification (NCBI taxonomy): domain Eukaryota; kingdom Metazoa; phylum Chordata; class Mammalia; order Rodentia; family Muridae; genus Rattus; species Rattus norvegicus. The sequence goes on from NC_141555.1 coordinate 17,995,812, forward strand.
AACTAGTTAAAGGGCTTTTACATTGTTAATTAAGAAGGGTGGATTTCAGGCCAATCTTGAAAGGTCATCACTAAGGTGTAGATGTCTATTAAGCCTACAAAATCTAATCTAAAACGTTGCACAATAAATAATGAGAACCTTTAATTGGTTTTCTTCTAAACTATACAGCTTCTTTTTGTTGGAGTGAAGATCAGATGATGTGAACAAATTTTGTGAGAAATCCCACCTGCTCTGATAAGATAAGAAACAGAGAAAGATAACAAAAAAACCCTGCTAAGGGACAATGAACTGGGACAGAGAATTCAATGGAATATATAGGACAATAAATTTGACCCCTCTGGTATTGGTTAGCTGGGGACATCATTATGCATATTTATGTACCTAGAAAAATTTTCTTTTTCATCTTAAGATTTTATGGTTGGTCTGAAACCTGTATCTTTTGTATAAAAGCCTTAGTATGTTTGCATGATAGTTTTGAAATATTAGTGTTATTATCAAAAGCCGTACTTTGTACATACTTTTTAAGCAACAAAATAGATACGTGTGTGCTTGGGTTTATGAAGAAAGTTACAATGTTAAATATGAATATATATTTCTAATATATACATTCTCTTCATGTATCATGTGTGTGATGAAACCTTAGCAGACAGGAATGCATAGTAACCATCTTGCTAGAGTTTCAGGATTTTATTGTATCTTGTTTGACATATGCATTTCTATTAAAATGCTAACACCTTTCTAAGTCTCTTAATTTAACCGGAGAGGTTTTCAATAACTCCTAGTCTGCTGTTTATTCATATAACAGGTCTTTGGTTTTGTTATTGAATTTTGTTCCAGTAACTTCATAATATTCTTTATTTGGAAGGTAAATTATATATATGTATATATATATATATATATATATATATATATATATATATATATATATATATATATATATATATATTTATATATAATTATTTTTAAAAGTTTAATATTTAGAGGAGATGTCACTTAGTGATGGAAAATTTTACAAACAATCTCTAAATTATTAAATATTCTCAATTTTTAATTAGTATAAAATATTTTGAATAGAATAATATTTATCAACATACACATCTCTATTTAATATAAGCACAAACATGTTCTTATTTTTATATTTGAAATTTTTTTCTTAGTTTGTCAGTAATAAAACTTGACTTCTGTATCTGAGCTTTCTCATCATTATTCATAAAGAAATCTATTGCTATTTTATTGAGAATAGTAAGGAATGTTCATTGATAGGTAGATAGGCAAGATTAACACAATATACACAATGGTATTTCATTCACCCCTTGGAAAACTAACCTACGATGATTTCAGTAAAATAGATGTAATTAGAAAATATACCGAGTAAGGTAACAAAGACTCAGAAAGGCAAGTACCATGTGTTCTTTCTCATATAGATTAAAAATCTCATTTTCATATACTTGTATTTATGTGGAGCTGTTAGTGGTTTTAGTTCATTAAACTGGAATGGGTCTCATGAAATTAGAAAGTAGGGTTTTAAACAGTATGGGTTGGAAGTTATTGAACATGTGGATATGAATGTAGAAGTAAGAATAACACAGACAGTATAGTGCAAGTGTGAGGGACATAGTGGTGGGTGGGAAAAAAGTACTGAGGAAAGAAGGATGAAGTTGAATGTCTACAAACATGACATTAGGCAACCTGTTACTTTATAGGCTAGGTTAAAATAAATATTAAAAATTAAAACGGACACCTCAATTTTTTTTCTTTTCTTTTTTTCTCGGAGCTGGGATAATTCCTTAATGTTTAATGTAATGTGCATCATGTTTGAGGAAAAATGTCAGCAAGTGGTATCAAAACAATAAAGTTATCTTATTTGTTCTTAGTCATAATATCCATAATTATTTGTTAAAAACATCACTTACCTACCAATTTTTGTATCATTTAAAAAATCACCTGTGAGGTAATAATTACTTATGGTAGTAGTGTGTTATTATTATTATAAGAATATCAACTGGTAAAATCTGTGAGTTGATCTCTGTTTTAAGTTGCTTTTTGCTTAATTTTTGCCCCACTTGACATTCACTCATACAGAAATATATTTTTCAATTTTGATATACTACATTAAAAATATAATTCTGCAGGGTTGTTAAAATTGCTCAATTAAAAGTTCATATTATCCATAAGCTACAGGATACCCTCCACAAAGCTCATAGATCCAAAGAAGATAAACAAGAAGAAAGGTTCAAGTGCAGATGCTTGGCTCTCACTTAGAATGAGGAATAAAATAATCTTGGAGGCAGATTGAGGGAAGGAACTGGACGGAAGAAAGAAGGGAGAAGAGAATGGATTACGTATGGGAAGGGACAAAAGATATGGCCAGATAGTCATGAGAAGGAAAGGAAATCTTGAACTTATGGAGATGAGGACATAGGGGAAATCTCCAGGATGAGAAAGAGTCCTGGGATAGGGTAGGTAGCCACGAATCAATGGGCGTTCCTAAGCTGTGACTCACATTGGTGATATGGAACATGAAGAGGTCAACTCCTGTACCCAGGAAGGGCCACCAATGGAGGATTAAAGACACAATAACACCCAAAAAGAATTCTACACAAAATTGGTCAAGTCTAAGAGAAAATCAGGGACTGAGTGAGGTGCCAGTGCAAATTGAGATCCATCCCATGGGCAAGCACCAATCATGACATCATTAATGTTGTTCAGTTAAACTCGCAGATAGGAGCATGCTGTACTGAGAGACTCCACACAGCAGCTGACTCAGGCAGATACAGACACCTACAGCCAAACAGTGGATGGAGCTTGAGGACAGTTTGGTGGCCCAATGGCAATAGGAGCTGCACAGGAAGACCAACAGTGTCAACTAACCCAGGCCCCGGGGAACTCTTAGAGCCTGAGCCCCCAACCGAAGATCATGCACAGGGTGGACCTATGCACCTGGTGCATAAGTGGCAGACATGTAGGTCAATCTTCATATGGCTTCCGCAAAAACTTGAGTGGGGGAAGTGCTGTAAGTTGTAACCTGACTGAGGAATCTGTTCCCAGATAGGGTTCCATTGTCTGGCTGGAGTTGGAGAGAATGTCCCTAATTCTGAAGAGACTTGATGTTTCAGAGTTGGGGCCATAAATAGGAGTTTCACCATCTCAGGAGAGAAGAGGATTGAGACAGAAACTCTGTGAGGAAGTGACAAGGGAGGGGCAGCATTTGGTATGGAAATTTAAAAAAATAATTACTAAATTTGCTACACCTTTAACAGTAATCTCATAGATTATAGTCTCACAGCTGATAAATACTGTGCTCTAAATCCAATCTCTATTTGTTGACTTCTACTTGGATAGAAGTTTAGCTTCTCTCTTTACCACCAGAGGTCATAAATAGGGGTCTGGGTATGCAATTTTCTTCAGAAGGCAGACATAGATGTACCATAAACGAGGACAGTAGGTAAATGAAATATAACTGAGTATTGAGGATTGAGCTAGAATAGTAACATAAAAGGCACTTCCCGTTTAATAACATGCTTTTCATAATGAACAAATACAGGAACAGAGGATTCCATGTATATAACATGTAACATATTTTTGGTCTTACATTTCCACTCCTTCAACTTCCCATAGATATTTCTAGTATTTCTAGATTTTATATATATGAGCAGCACTTGAAACTCAGCAGAAGAATCAGGGCAATGATGATGCAATTACCTTATTATAAAAGAAGGTGTTTTTAACTGTTTATCTGACATAGGGATCATATCCATAGCATAAGACCCAATATACCTTATTCTTCAGAAATATGTTACATACTAGAATAAATGCTTAAAATAATTGCAAAATAATTATCAAAATGTACATGAAAAATACTAAGCCCACAAATAATTGGTGAACTTTAAATACAAATGACAATGTTTATACTGTGTTGCTGGAAAAATGTACCCTGGTATACAGTTGCTCGGACTAAATTTTCATATAGCTACTATAGAAATCGATATAGAATCTAAAAACTGAAATCACTTGTGATTCAATAATACCACTGAAGGAATATATACCTGAAAGAATCTACCTGTATATTCCTGTGATACCTTCATTAAATGAGTTTATCTTCTCACTGTTCACAATATCAATGTTACAAAATTGGATAAGTAACATATATAGACACTAAACCCTTATGTAACCATAAAAAGAGCAAAATTGCATCATTGGCACGGATATTGATCAAGCTAGACATCATTGTCCCAATTGAAAAAAAAAAAACAGAACTGTGAGGACATATGCCTTAATCTTATGAAAGTAGGCAACTACTGTTTGTTTGACTTTTAATCCTCCTCTATAGAAGGAAAGTCAGATGTCATGTTATAAACATGGTCAAAGTTTTCCCATGTCTCAGATGGTTGTAGAGAGGATCCTACTACTCCTGTTTTGCTAAATGGCCATCTTGTCAAACTGCCTTCCAATTCTTATTGTTTTTGTCCATAGATTACAGATTTCATGAGCTGTGGTTAGAGAAATGTATATGTGTACTGTGCAGAAATTAGTGCAGATATGTGTAACTGGTATAAGTGTTAAGACTGTAAGAAGAAGAGTCTGAGCATAAGGCTGGGGAAACATTGCAGAAAAGGAGAAGGCAGAACGTGAGGAGTGGGAGGATGCTATCAGGACTTCTGGACATGACACAACTATTGGACCTATGGTCTCACTTCAGCTACACACTTATGCACATGTCCTGCACACGATTAAGACAATAATATTAGGGAACATCCCAGTAGGCAGTATTCAGTGAACAAATGGATTACAAAGAAAAGAAAAAAGGAAAATACAAAGAAGATGAAACTGGAAAGGAAATGTATCTGGAAAGAGTTGAACCATGTTAAGGATAGGTGTGATCTTGGTACATTGTACATACAAGTATGAAGAATAAATAAAAATTCTAAAATAAGAAAAAGTCTGAAAATCTATTTTGGAATTTTATATCCAATGGAAGTCAATTTTTCCCCTAAAAGTAGTTAAGAGTATCCTAACTTTTGGTAAGTTGTAGTAAAGTCAGCGAAAAAAAGTACTTACATTAGTTCAGTGCATGCTGTCTGCATTATGGAAATATCAAATTGAGGCTCATTAATCTGTAGAGTTAACTTATATCCCCTGTTCAAATAAGATAAAATGAAACACTTTGTAATGATCCACCAAAACCAAACTGCACACTAGAGATTTAAATGCAAATCGAAAAATGCCCTGTTCTTAACCTCAACCATTTTACTCTTTGAAAATCTGAATACATATGAATAAAAAGGGTCTAGCTTGATACACAACGTACAGTATGGTGTCTTTGTGACTTATATGATAAGACTTTTAGGGTTGCACATTGCCATCAATTATGTCATTCATTTTTAAAATCCTAGGACAAGAAGATCTAAAATCCATAGGCTTTGGTCCTGAGAGCCATGGATTGCACTCTGTACATGATCACTTTATATTAATTACTTAAACTCTGTAATGCAATTTGCTAAGTCACACTATTATATTGATTCATTGCTATGGTTATGGTAAGGGTTTCATGTAAGAATATATGTAAATTTCCCATGACGAAATTTGCTTTCTCTTCTGGTGGTTTGTGGGCTATTGATGAGCTTAAACCTCTTCCTTCCCAACATAACACTTTCAATAGATTATTTCTTACTGTCGATCCTATACCCAGTAAAGATAGGAAAAACACTGAAAATAGTATGCTCTTTGTTTTATATCAAAAAAGTTCTTTTTTGACTTCTTCATCATCATCTTCCTAATCACCACCACCACCACCACCACCACCACTACCACCTTAATCAACGCCATCATCACCATCATCATCTAATTTACATGAAATTGAATTTGGAATTTTGTTACACCAAAGAATGAAATGCGAAGTTTTCTGCTTGAAGCAGAGATATTGATGAACACTAGGTCTTGTGCAGTCATTTTAGTGTTATAAAGGCATTGCCAAAGATGCTTCAGATGATAGATTAAAATGCAAGTGACCTATACAACATGGTTGGGGAATCCCTTAGAGAATGGTCTTTTACAGCAAGGCCTTCATTAACAGATTTTGATTTAAACCATCTACCAACAAAGTGAAATTGACCCAGAAATAGAATAGTGCCTCTCCAGAAACAGCTTTTATCCACTAATATGCATCTACTTCTCCTTCTGAATTATCATGTTGATATGGGCTTAGGATACAATATATTCTGATTTATTAATGGTATTTTAGTATTATTTGGGCTAATTGTTAAAATTTCAAATTAACATACCTATTCTATTATTTTATCCCATACAACTTTTAATTTGATATTGAAAAAGAATCAAAAATGTATATCTTCCCATCAAAATTGTAACATCCATCCTGTGAAACTCCCAGTGAACCTCGACGCATTGATGTCTCTGAAAGCATTTAAAGACTCTCCTACTGCATTATTGCAATTCTGAAGAAGCTTCATTCTCATAGTGGCAGTTCCAGGTTGGCTGAAAAACAAATCACTTTCTATGCTTTGGAAAGTGTTTAAAACATTTACATTAAGTTTTGATATGAAACTAGTTAGGACTTTGAGAAAAGGGAGCAGACAGGCCCTAGAAAGTATGTTTTTAAAATTCTTTTCTTAAAATCAGACTTTTTCATGAAATATATTTGGATTATGGTTTCACATCCCTCTATTTCTCTCCCTTCTCCACACCTCTCCTGCCACCTTTATGTACACTCCTTATGACTCTCACTAGAAAAGAAACAGTCATCTAAGCGATAAAAATAACATAAAAATTAATGAACTGGAGTAGAACAAAACAATCAAATAGAAAAGGGCCAATAAAAGGCACAAGAATCATATACAGACACAGAGACCCAGAATTCCACTCACACACTCAGGAATTCCACAGAAACATAAAACCAGGAAAAATATATACACAAAACACACAGAATAACAATTAATAGATAAATGAACAAATAACAAAGGGAAGAAGAAATTATGAAGAAAAAGTCAGGACTGATTATGAGACAAGGATCCTCCAAAGATAATGTTGAGTTCCCTTAATGCTTTATACACTTTCTAAACTTAAAATTAGTTTGTGTACCCAGTAAGATTCCCTTGGAGAAAATTAAGTTTTCATTTTCAAATGATAACCCATTGGAGATAATTTCTGGTTTAGAGATAAGGTGACGTGCAGGGCTAGGCTTCTTTCAAGGGCTAATTAATAGGTAAGGAGATCTGTGAGGTGCTGTCTTCTGAGCATCATGCATGTGTGACACTCAAGAAGTCGCAATCTATCTGAACAGACCGTAAATATTCAAAGTAACTAAGGACAGTGGTGGAGAAAAGAAAATTATGTAGGCACTGGTGTCTTACTAGTGGTTAAATGTATAGCTTCACACCCATGTTCACCGAAATGGCTCAGGTTTAATCCAGGGGTTCATAAAGCAAAATGTGAAGATATGCACATGCTATCAGGGTTTAGTTCAAAGAGGGTATGTTGGTTGGCGAGGATGGGAGATAAAGAGTGTAGAGGGCTTCCATACATGTGTTGTGCATGTATGGAGTTGTCAAAGAATAACTTGCTTTCTTAAAACGTCTAAATGTAACCACCAAGTGCGTTTGGCAGATATTCTCTCAAGTCAGCTCTATTTATTTTAAAAATTGGGTCTCATTGTGTACCTCAAATTGACCAAGAACTCCCAGTGTTCTGTCACCTGCCTCCCCTGCCCTTGTTGGAGGTTTACTCTACATTGACAAAATTAAAGAATATATATATATATATATATATATATATATATATCTTTTTATGAAGTTTGATTTCATAATGCAATATTCTGTCATTTATTTTTCATTTAAACATATATTTTGAATACATGTGAATGGGGAAATTCTTCATGGAACATCATGCATTTAAGAAATGGCAGTATACTCATTTGTTTAAATAATAGCCTACCCGTGTAATTCAGATTATTTTCATTTTAATTAACTAAAGTTCATTACTGAAAATCAGCATGAACACTGACTCAGGCACTGTACTCAATGGTGATTATTTACATTGTATTTTGTATAAATTACAAAACACGTTGTTGGAATGTTGTCAAGTCTGTTAACTAATGTAATACTTGTAGGAATACTGCCAAATTGCATTCTCAGAAGACAATAATAAATACATATTGCCATCAATTTTATATGAAAGAACCCATAGTATACCATTCAAAATTAAATCATGCACATATTTTACAACGGTATCAGTCTCTGATTTCTGTCAGTTGTTGAATTAGGGTATGGACTGAAGAAGCTGAAGGGGAGGCCAGCTTCTATAGGAAGACTAGCATTCTCGAATCATCCCCACCCCTGAGATATCCCAGACAATTAACCACCAACCAGGTATCATACACAAGCTGGTCCAAGACCATGACACATATATATCAGAGGACTGCCTGGTCTCAACTAATCCTGGAGAGGCATGAAACTCCAGGGATCAGGAATGCCTGGTAAGGTCTGGGGAGTATTCTCTTAGAGTCAGGGGAGTAGGAAGTGAAATGGGATGAGGAATTGTGGAAGGGGACCTGATGAGGGAGCAATGGCAGGAATGTAAATAAATAATATAGTTTTTATAATAGTTTTAGTCATAAATTCAAATGCTCGTTTCTTTTTAACATCAACATTGCAATTCAATTGTGAAGTTTAGCGTTTTATGCTTACTGAACTGTGTAAGAATTGACCCTTAATTTACTCTTTATGCTATTTGCAAATTTTCTCTATTCTTATTACTTTGCATCAATTGTGTTTGCATATGTAGAATGCTTACTATTCATAATTTGTGCAGAAAATACATTCATGATTTTTTTTTATTTTAATGATCTGTTATGTGTGAACGTCTATGTATAGACTTGTGCACATGAACACAGGCACCTGGGGAGACCAGAAGATGTCAGATCTCTTAGAGCTGCTTTTACAGCTGGTTGCAAGTTGCTTGATGGACGTTGGAAACTGAACGTGTTTGCTCTAAAGAGTAGTAAGTTCTCTTAACTACTAAGCTAATACTACAATACTTATTCCATAATAAAATCAACCTATTTATCATTTTCTCATGTATTTCAGGGTATCTTTGAACTTGAAACATCTTGTCATATTTTAGGTGCTATGACTACCTTCAGGAGTTATTTGTTCCAGCTCTCTTTTCTATATCATCATAAGATGTGTTAGACTAAACATGTTACTATTATGCAGTAAATCCTCCTAATGTTTACTTATAGAACCTTTAGTTAGTGTCTGTTTCTTTCCTCTGCAATGACTCTATTAATTTTACAGTTTGCTGTTCACTCTTTCTTTACACAATCCTTCTGATGTGTTTTTGCTTTCATAAAGAATGAAGTAAAAGCCTTTCAGTATTTCTTTGAACAGTTAATGTACTAAGAAAATGTGTTGAATTTTCTATTTTAAGGCCAATACATTATTTCCTTAAATGTTCCTAGCGTTTTTTTCTATTTCTTATTATTATTGTTCTCATTACTCTCATTATTAATATTCTGTGTAAGCTTTTATGTGTTCTGGTCATGTAGTGAATATAGAAGTCTTCCAAACATATATGTGTAGGTATCAAATTTAGGTTCCTGGTTTTTCATGGCATGAAATTTTATCTGCTAAACCACCTCACTGGAACAAAATATAACAATTTAAGGTGACATATAGATCCAGGCTGCTTTTATATATACAATGTTTTCATCATTTGGCTTTTAATAAATATTTTTTTGATTATTCTAATATATTTTATTTTCCATGTCCATTTGGTAACTCTAGTATGCTTATTTAATATTTAATAATTTAATCATTATTATTAGGCATTTGATACCTAGCTAATATGAAATTATCTTAGATAAAATTGAATATATACAATTAGTTACCTAAAGCATGAAGCTTGGTACAAAATTTTGTTCATTATTCCTATGCATTTGCATAAAGCAGAGAATATTTCATTGTTACAATCGTGATGCCAATTTTACACAGTATGACAGCCACCAACTACATGTGACTTTTAATCACATAAAATGTGTTAGGATTATATTATTAAATTATATTTTCACAACATCAATACATTAATTAAACGTGCTATAGCAGGAAATAGTTTAATTTCCTTTTGTTAGGTTAAGCCTAAATTTAACTTTTCATTCTCCTACCTATCTGAAAATCACTATTCTTATACAGAAAGATGTGTCAGGCTCAGGTTTAATTTTTAGTTTAACATGTAATTACAGTCATTATTCTTGTCAGTTTCAAGGGATTGTTCACATCATGCCTGTAAAACACAATGATCAACATGGCAGCATAACCATAAGGGCAGTGCAGTTGTATATTTAGCTTGGTTGTGGGCCCACCTGGTCCGGCAAGGAAGACGCAACACCGTTGGATCTTTGTCAACTGTCTTTACTGCAGGACACCTTCATTGCTGATACGGGGGCCTCAAGCGGCAAAAGCGCTAACTTTATATACACAAAAGTTTGCTAATAATCTCTCAGGGATTGGTGGGGCATGGGTCACCCTACTATCACCCACTGTCATCCCACTATCACCCCACTACTTGTCCACCAGGGATTGGAGGAGAATGAAGCATCCCACCAGCATGGTACCGCCCCCTCATTAGCATGTTACCAGCCAACTGACACAAGGTGCAAAACCTATGCATGTAGCAGCTCTCTGCTCCCAGACCCGGTGAGAGAGAGACCCAACCGCCTGGTCAGGTGGGCACTCCTGAGGCTGCAGAGCGGAAGAGACCACCAACACTGCTCACCCCTGCCCACTTCCCTGGCCCAAGAGGAAACTGTATAAGGCCTCTGGGCTCCCGTGGGGGAGGGCCCAGGAGCGGCAGGACCCCTCCCTGAGACACCACCAGAACCTGAAGGAAACAGACCGGATAAACAGTTCTCTGCACCCAAATCCCGTGGGAGGGAGAGCTGAACCTTCAGAGAGGCAGACAAGCTTGGGAAACCAGAAGAGACTGCTCTCTGTACATACATCTCGGACACCAGAGGAAAACCCCAAAGGCCATCTGGAACCCTGGTGCACTGAAGCTCCCGGAAGGGGCGGCACAGGTCTTCCTGGTTGCTGCCGCCGCAGAGAGCCCTTGGGCAGTACCCCTCGAGCAAACTTGAGCCTCCGGACCACAGGTAAGACCAACTTGTCTGCTGCAAGAAAGCTGCCTGGTGAACTCAAGACACAGGCCCACAGGAACAGCTGAAGACCTGTAGAGAGGAAAAACTACATGCCCGAAAGCAGAACACTCTGTCCCCATAACTGACTGAAAGAGAGGAAAACAGGTCTACAGCACTCCTGACACACAGGCTTATAGGACAGTCTAGCCACTGTCAGAAATAGCAGAACAAAGTAACACTAGAGATAATCTGATGGCGAGAGGCAAGTGCAGGAACCCAAGCAACAGAAACCAAGACTACATGCCATCATCAGAGCCCAAGTCTCCCACCAAAACAAACATGGAATATCCAAACACACCAGAAAAGCAAGATCTAGTTTCAAAATCATATTTGATCATGATGCTGGAGGACTTCAAGAAAGACATGAACACACTTAAGGAAACACAGGAAAACATTAATAAACAAGTAGAAGCCTACAGAGAGGAATCACAAAAATCCCTGAAAGAATTGCAGGAAAACACAATCAAACAGTTGAAGGAATTAAAAATGGAAATAGAAGCAATCAAGAAAGAACACATGGAAACAACCCTGGATATAGAAAACCAAAAGAAGAGACAAGGAGCTGTAGATACAAGCCTCACCAACAGAATTCAAGAGATGGAAGAGAGAATCTCAGGAGCAGAAGATTCCATAGAAATCATTGACTCAACTGTCAAAGATAATGTAAAGCAGAAAAAAGCTACTGGTCCAAAACATACAGGAAATCCAGGACTCAAGGAGAAGATCAAACCTAAGGATAATAGGTAAGGAAGAGAGTGAAGACTCCCAGCTCAAAGGACCAGTAAATATCTTCAACACAATCATAGAAGAAAACTTCCCTAACCTAAAAAAAGAGATACCCATAGGCATACAAGATGCCTACAGAACTCCAAATAGATTGGACCAGAAAAGAAACACCTCCCGTCACATAATAGTCAAAACACTTAATGCACAAAATAAAGAAAGAATATTAAAAGCAGTAAGGGAAAAAGGTCAAGTAACATATAAAGGCAGACCTATCAGAATCACACCAGACTTCTCGCCAGAAACTATGAAGGCCAGAAGATCCTGGACTGATGTCATACAGACCCTAAGAGAACACAAATGCCAGCCCAGGTTACTGTATCCTGCAAAACTCTCAATTAACATAGATGGAGAAACCAAGATATTCCATGACAAAACCAAATTTACACAATATCTTTCTACAAATCCAGCACTACAAAGGATAAAAAATGGTAAAGCCCAACATAAGGAGGCAAGCTATACCCTAGGAGAAGCCAGAAACTAATCGTCTTGGCAACAAAACAAAGAGAATGAAAGCACACAAACATAACCTCACATCCAAATATGAATATAACGGGAAGCAATAACCACTATTCCTTAATATCTCTCAACATCAATGGCCTCAACTCCCCAATAAAAAGAAATAGATTAACAAACTGGATACACAACGAGGACCCTGCATTCTGCTGCCTACAGGAAACACACCTCAGAGACAAAGACAGACACTACCTCAGAGTGAAAGGCTGGAAAACAAATTTCCAAGCAAATGGTCAGAAGAAGCAAGCTGGAGTAGCCATTCTAATATCAAATAAAATCAATTTTCAACTAAAAGTCATCAAAAAAGATAAGGAAGGACACTACATATTCATCAAAGGAAAAATCCACCAAGATGAAATCTCAATCCTAAATATCTATGCCCCAAAAACAAGGGCACCTACATAAGTAAAAGAAACCTTACTAAAGCTCAAAACACACATTGGACCTCACATAATAATAGTGGGAGATTTCAACACCCCACTCTCATCAATGGACAGATCATGGAAACAGAAATTAAACAGAGATGTAGACAGACTAAGAGAAGTCATGAGCCAAATGGACCTAACGGATATTTATAGAACATTCTATCCTAAAGCAAAAGTATATACCTTCTTGTAAGCTCCTCATGGTACTTTCTCCAAAATTGACCATATAATTGGTCAAAAAACGAGCCTCAACAGGTACAGAAAGATAGAAATAGTCCCATGCGTGCTATCGGACCACCACGGCCTAAAACTGGTGTTCAATAACAATAAGGGAAGAATGCCCACATATACGTGGAAATTGAACAATGCTCTACTCAATGATAACCTGATCAAGGAAGAAATAAAGAAAGAAATTAAAAACTTTTTAGAATTTAATGAAAATGAAGATACAACATACCCAAACTTATGGGACACAATGAAAGCTGTGCTAAGAGGAAAACTCATAGCACTGAGTGCCTGCAGAAAGAAACAGGAAAGAGCATATGTCAGCAGCTTGACAGTACACCTAAAAGCTCTAGAACAAAAAGAAGCTTATACACCCAAGAGGAGTAGAAGGCAGGAAATAATCAAACTCAGAGCTGAAATCAACCAAGCAGAAACAAAAAGGACCATAGAAAGAATCAACAGAACCAAAATTTGGTTCTTTGAGAAAATCAACAAGAGAGATAAACCCTTAGCCAGACTAACGAGAGGACACAGAGAGTACGTCCAAATTAACAAAATCAGAAATGAAAAGGGAGACATAACAACAGATTCAGAGGAAATTCAAAAAAATCATCAGATCTTACTATAAAAACGTATGTTCAACAAAACTTGAAAATCTTGAGGAAATGTACAATTTCCTAGACAGATACCAGGTATCGAAGTTAAATCAGGAACAGATAAACCAGTTAAATAACCACATAACTCCTAAGGAAATAGAAGCAGTCATTAAAGGTCTCCCAACCAAAGAGAGCCCAGGTCCAGACGGGTTTAGTGCAGAATTCTATCAAACCTTCATAGAAGACCTCATACCAATATTATCCAAACTATTCCACAAAATTGAAACAGATGGAGCACTACCGAATTCCTTCTACGAAGCCACAATTACTCTTATACCTAAACCACACAAAGACACAACAAAGAAAGAGAACTTCAGACCAATTTCCCTTATGAATATCGACGCAAAAATACTCAATAAAATTCTGGCAAACCGAATCCAAGAGCACATCAAACCAATCATTCACCATGATCAAGTAGGCTTCATCCTAGGCATGCAGGGATGGTTTAATATAAGGAAAACCATCAACGTGATCCATTATATAAACAAACTGAAAGAACAAAAACCACATGATCATTTCATTAGATGCTGAGAAAGCATTTGACAAAATTCAACACCGCTTCATGATAAAAGTCCTGGAAAGAATAGGAATTCAAGGCCCATACCTAAACATAGTAAAAGCCATATACAGCAAACCAGTTGCTAACCTTGAACTAAATGGAGAGAAACTTGAAGCAATCCCACTAAAATCAGGGACTAGACAAGGCTGCCCACTCTCTCCCTACTTATTCAATATAGTTCTTGAAGTTCTAGCCAGAGCAATCAGAAAAAAAAAGGAGATCAAATGGATACAGATCAGAAAAGAAGAAGTCAAAATATCACTATTTGCAGATGACATGATAGTATATTTAAGTGATCCCAAAAGTTCCACCAGAGAACTACTAAAGCTGATAAACAACTTCAGCAAAGTGGCTGGGTATAAAATTAACTCAAATAAATTAGTTGCCTTCCTCTATACAAAAGAGAAATAAGCCGAGAAAGAAATTAGAGAAACGACACACTTCATAATAGACCCAAATAATATAAAGTACATCGGTGTGACTTTAACCAAGCAAGTAAAAGATCTGTACAATAAGAAATTCAAGACACTGAGGAAAGAAATTGAAGGAGACCTCAGAAGATGGAAAGATCTCCCATGCTCATGGATTGGCTGGATTAATATAGTAAAAATGGCCATTTTACCAAAAGCAATCTACAGATTCAATGCAATCCCCATTAAAATACCAATCCAATTCTTCAAAGAGTTAGACAGAACAATTTGCAAATTCATCTGGAATAACAAAAAACCCAGGATAGCTAAAGCTATCCTCAACAATGAAAGGACTTTCATTGGGAATCACTATCCCTGAACTGAAGCAGTATTACAGAGCAATAGTGATAAAAACTGCATGGTATTGGTACAGAGACAGACAGATAGACCAATGGAATAGAATTGAAGACCCAGAAATGAACCCACACACATATGGTCACTTGATTTTTACAAAGGAGCCAAAACCATCCAATGGAAAAAAGATAGCATTTTCAGCAAATGGTGCTGGTTCAACTGGAGGTCAACATGTAGAAGAATGCAGATCGATCCATGCTTATCACCCTGTACAAAGCTTAAGTCCAAGTGGATCAAGGACCTCCACATCAAAGCAGACACACTCAAACTAATAGAAGAAAAACTAGAGAAGCATCTGGAACACATGGGCACTGGAAAAAATTTCCTGAACAAAACACCAATGGCTTACGCTCTAAGATTAAGAATTGACAAATGGGATCTCATAAAACTGCAAAGCTTCTGTAAGGCAAAGGACACTGTGTTTAGGACAAAACGGCAACCAACAGATTGGGAAAAGATCTTTACCAATCCTACAACAGATAGAGGCCTTATATCCAAAATATATAAAGAACTCAAGAAGTTAGACCACAGGGAAACAAATAACCCTATTAAAAATGGGGCTCAGAGCTAAACAAAGAATTCACAGCTGAGGAATGCCGAATGGCAGAGAAACACCTAAAGAAATGTTCAACATCTTTAGTCATAAGGGAAATGCAAATCAAAACAACCCTGAGATTTCACCTCACACCAGTGAGAATGGCTAAGATCAAAAACTCAGGGGACAACAGATGCTGGCAAGGATGTGGAGAAAGAGGAACACTCCTCCATTGTTGGTGGGATTGCAAACTGGTACAACCATTCCTGAAATCAGTCTGGAGGATCCTCAGAAAATTGGACATTGAACTGCCTGAGGATCCAGCTATACCTCTCTTGGGCATATACCCAAAAGATGACTCAACATATAAAAGAGACACGTGCTCCACTATGTTCATTGCAGCCTTATTTATAATAGCCAGAAAATGGAAAGAACCCAGATGCCCTTCAACAGAGGAATGGATACAGAAAATGTGGTACATCTACACAATGGAATATTACTCAGCTATCAAAAACAACGACTTTATGAAATTCGTAGGCAAATGGTTGGAACTGGAAAATATCATCCTGAGTGAGCTAACCAAAATACAGAAAGACATACATGGTATGCACTCACTGATAAGTGGCTATTAGCCCAAATGCTTGAATTACCCTAAATGCCTAGAACAAATGAAACTCAAGACAGATGATCAAAATGTGAATGGTTCACTCCTTCTTTAAAAGGGGAACAAGAATACCCTTGGCAGGGAAGAGAGAGGCAAAGATTAAAACAGAGACTGAAGGAACACCCATTCAGAGTCTGCCCCACATGTGGCCCATGCATATACAGCCATCCAATTAGACAAGATGGATGAAGCAAAGAAGTGCAGACCGACAGGAGCCGGATGTAGATCGCTCCTGAGAGACACAGCCAGAATACAGCAAATATAGAGGCGAATACCATCAGCAAACCACTGAACTGAGAATACGACCCCCGTTGAAGGAATCAGAGAAAGAACTGGAAGAGCTGGAAGGGGCTCGAGACCCCATATGTACAACAATGCCAAGCAACCAGAGCTTCCAGGGACTAAGCCACTACCTAAAGACTATACATGGACTGACCCTGGACTCTGATCTCATAGGTAGCAATGAATATCCTAGTAAGAGCACCAGTGGAAGGGGAAGCCCTGGGTCCTGCTAAGACTGAACCCCCAGTGAACTAGACTGTTGGGGGGAGGGGGACAATGGGGGGAGGGTGGGTAGGGGAACACAGTTAAGAAAGGGGAGGGGGGAGGGGGATGTTTGCCCGGAAACTGGGAAAGGGAATAACACTCGAAATGTATATAAGAAATACTCAAGTTAATAAAAAAAAAAAACCAAAAAACAAAAAACAAAAAAAAAACAAAAACCTATGCATGTGCAGTACTATTTTTCACCACAAGAGGGTGCCAGATCATACAGCTGAGCTGAGGAGGGGACAAGCCTGCATATGCGCAGTACATTGTTTACTTTCAGACTGGGCTGGCTGTCAGCGCCATCTTTGTTTTGCGCGGCGGCTCGATACACTTGGTGATAGCCAAGTGATCTCTAATTTTCTTAAGTCTTGTTCAATGAACATGGATGGTACTGGTAATTTAGTCACATATATAAGGCTATTGAGGCTGTGGTTATGGGGTAGGATGTTCAGCCCCTTACTTACTTACGCCAGTATCATACCTAACAACAATCATATCCATGTCCTTATATACAGAATTAATTACAGTCTCTGCAGCAAAGATCACAGTAAAAATCCCAGCCATTCAAAATGCAGGATAGAAACTTCAAATCCTGTCTCAATGGCTCTATCTACAAAATGTCACTTGATTCAAGGCTGAGGAACATTATAAAAGAGTGGGTGAGAAGATTGTAAGAGACTAAAGTTTACTATGAGATGGTGTCTCAAAGTAACACCAGAAATTACTCTTATAACATCTCACTAACATGATTGACTATACAACAGCTGAGGAAGAGAGAGAATGGGGAAGAATTAAAGTTTAGTTTTCTTTCTGTTTCAACTCCTCCTGCTCCTCCTCCTCCTCCTCCTCCTCCTCCTCCTCCTCCTCCTCCTCCTCCTCCTCCTTCTTCTTCTCTCCCTCTCCCCCTCCCCTCACTCTCCCCCACTCCTACCCTTCTCCCCCTCCCCCCTCTGATTGTTAGCTAATTCCTATTTACATTTCGAATGTTATTCCCTTTCCAGTTTTCGAGTCCATAAGCACCTTAACCCTACACTTCTATAACAGTGTTCACATCCCACCCACAGCTTCCCCACCCCACATTCTCCTACACTGGGGCTCCAGTCTTTCCACAAGCTAGAGTTTCTCATTCAATTGTTTCCAGCCAGGCCATCCTTTGCTACATATGCAGTTGAAACCATGGGTCAGTCTATGTATACACTTTCTGTTGTGGTTTGGTCCTTGGAAGCTCTGGTTGGTTGGCATTGTTATTATTATGTGGTTGCAAATCCCTTCAGCTCTTTCAATCCTTTCTCTAATTCCTCCAACATGGTTCTGGTTCTTGGTTCAGTGGTTTTTCTGTATGCATTTGCCTCTGTATTTGACATATTTTAGCTGTGTCTCTCAGGAGGGATCAATATCCAGTCACTGTCAGCCTGCACTTCTTAGCTTCATCCATCTTATCTAGATTTGGTGTCTGTATATATATGGGCAACATGTGGGACAGGCTCTGAACGGCAAGTGCTTCAGTCTCTGTTATAAATTTTGCCTCCTTATCACTCCTATGGGTATTTTGCTTCCCCTTTTAAAGAAAGATTGAAGCATCTGCATTTTGGTCATCCTTCTTGAGTTTCATGTGGTCTGTGTATTGCATGATGGGTAATTAAAGCTTTTTGGCTAATATCTGCTTATCAATGAATGCATATCAAGGGTGTTTTTTTGTGATTGAGTTACCTCACTCAGGATGATATTTTCTACTTCATTCTATTTGCCTAGAGTTTCATGAAGTCATTGCTTTTTCAGCTGAATAATATTCTATTGTGTAGATGTACCACATTTCTGTATCCATTCCTCTGTTGAAGGGCATCTGGGTTCTTTCCAGATTCTGGCTATTTTAAATAAGGCTGCTATGAACACATTTAAACATATTACTCTGTTGGATGTTGGACCATATTTTGGGTATATGCCCAAGAGAGGTATAGCTGGATCCTCAGGTCACGGAATGTCTAATTTTCTGAGGAACCTTCAGTCTGATTTTCAGAAGTGTTGTACAAGTCTGCTATCGCACCAACAATTGAGGAGTGTTCCTCTTTCTCCACATGCTCACCAGCATCTGCTGTCACCTGAGATTTATACCTTAGCCATTCTGACTGGTGTGAGGTGGAATTTCAGATTTATTTTGATTTCAATTTCCCTGATGACTAAGGATGTTGAACAATTATTAAGTGATTTTTTTGGCCATTTGATAACCTTCAGCTGAGAATGTTTTGTTACTCACTGTACCCATTTTTCATAGTTTATTTTGCCTTTCTAGAGTTTAACTTCGTAAGTTCTTTGTATATTTTGGATATTACCCACTATCAGATATAGGATTGGTAAAAATGTTTTCCCAATCTGTTGGTTGCAGTTTTGTCCTAATGACGGTGTCTTTTGCCTTACAGAAGCTTTACTATTTTATGAGGTCCTATTTGTCAATTCTTGATCTTAGAGCATAAGTCACGGTGTTTTTTTCAGGAAATTTTCTCCAGTGTCCGTGTGTTCAAGAGTCTTTCCCACCTTTTCTTCTATTAGTTTGAGTGTATCTAGTTTGATATGTAGGTCCTTGTTCCACTTGTACTTAAGCTTGTTCATTGTCATAAAAATGGGATAATTTGCATTCTTCTACATGCAGACTTCCAGTTGAACCAGCCCTATTTTTGGAAAATGCTATGTTTCTTCCTTTGGATGGATTTTTCTTCATTGCCAAAGATAAAATGATAGGTTTGTGGGTTCATTTCTGGATCTTTAATTTTATTCCACTCTCTATCAGTATGTTTCTCTACAAATACAATGCAGTTTTTAAAACTATTGCACTGTAATACTGCTTGAGTTCAGGGGTGATGATTCCCACAGAAGTTCTTATATTGTTGAGGATGGTTTAAGCTCTTGTGGGTTTTTCTTATTCCAAATGAATTTGCAAATTGCTCTTTCTAGGGGTTGGGGATTTAGCTCAGTGGTAGAGCGCTTGCCTAGCAAGCAGAAGGCCCTGGGTTCGGTCCCCAGCTCCGAAAAAAAAGGGAAAAATTGCTCTTTCTATCTCTATTAAAGAATTGAGTCGTAATTTTGACGGGGATTAGATTGAATGTGTAGATTGCTTTTGGCAAAATGGTCATCTTTACTATATTATTCCTGTCAATCCATGAGCATGGAAGCTCTTTCTATCTTCTGAAGTCTTCCTCAATTTCTTTTTTTAGATACTTGAACTTTTTGTCATAAAGATCATTCCCATGCTTGGTTAATCTCACAACAAGATAATTTATATTATTTGGGACTATTGTGATGTGTGTGATTTCATTATTTTCTTTCCCAACCTGTTTATCTATAGAAGAGAGGAAGGCTACTGTTATGTTTGAGTTAGTTTTATACCCTGACACTATGCTGTATTTATCAGGTTAAGTAGTTCTCTCGTGTAACTTTTGGGGTCACTTAAGTATACTATCATATCATCTGCAAATAGTGATATTTTGATTTCTTACCTTCCAATTTGTGTCCCTTTGACCTCCTTTCGTTTTCTGGTTTCTCTGAATATGACATGGAGTCCTGTTTTGAATTAGTAGGGAGAGAGATGGGCAGCCTTGTGTAGTCCCTGATTTTTGTGAGATTGCTTCAAGTTACTCTCCAATTAGTTTGATCTTAGCTAGACGTTTGCTGTATATTTCTTTCACTATGTTTATGAATGGGCCTTCAATTTCTGATCTTTCCACGACTTTTATTCTGAAGTGTCACGCCCACCTCGGCCGGCAAGGAAGACGCAGCATGGTCGGATTTTTCTCAACATCCATTATTGCAGGGCCACCTCTTTGCTGATACGGGGACCTCGAGCGGCAAAAGAGCTCACGTTATATACACAACAGGCTGTAGCAATGCTAATTGTCCTTCAGGGGTTGGTGGAGCACGAATCACCCCACTATCATCCCTGCTACTTGTCGTTCAGAGATTGGTTGAGCATGAATCCCTCATTAGCACATTACCTTCCCATCCAACTGATGCCAGGTGCAAATATCACACATGCGGATTACTCTTGTTCACCACAGGAGGGAGCCGAATCACCTCATTATCCTAAGGCCGCCCTGGGAAGGGGACAATCCTGTGCATGTGCAATAAGTCGTTTACTACCAGACGTGAGTGGAATCGGCACCATCTATGTTTAACCGCGATGCACCCTCCACTGAAGGGTTGTTAAATTTTGTCAAATGCTTTCTCAGCATATAATGAAATGACCATGGGTCTTTATCTTGGAGTTTGTTTACATGTTGGATCACACTGATGGTTTTCTGTATATTGAAATATCCCTGCACCCCTGATCATGATGGATGACTGTTTTTTAGATTCGGTTTGCAAGAAGTTTATTGAGTATTTTTGCGTCAATATTCATAAAGGAAATTGGTCTGAAGTTCTCTTTCTTTGTTGGGTCTTTGTATGGTTAAGGTATAAGAGTAATTGTGGCTTCATAGAATCAATTTGGTAGTGCTCTGTTTCAATTTTGTGGATTAGGTTGCACAATATTTTTATGAAGACTTATATGAAGGTTTAATAAAATTCTGCCCTGAACCCATCTGGAACTGGGTTCTTTTAGGTTGGGAGACTTTTAATAACTGCTTCTATTTCTTTAGGATTTATGGGATGTTGAGATAGTTTATTCCATCCTCATTTAACGTTGCTACCTGGTATCTGTCTAGAAAATTGTCCATTTCCTTCATATTTTCTAGTTTTCTTGTATATAGACTTTTATAGTGGAATCTCCTGATTTTCGGAATTTCTTCAGATTCTGGTGTTATGTCTCCCTTTTCATTTCTGATTTTGTTAATTTGGATACAGTCTCTGTGACCATGGGTTATTCTGGCTAAGGGTTTATATATCTTGTTGCTTTTCTCAAAGAAACAGTTTCTGGTGTTGTTGATTCTTTGTAAAGTCCTTTTTGTTTCTCATTGGTTCATTTCAGCTCGGAGTTTGATTATTTCCTGCCTTATACACCACTTGGGTTTACTTATTTATTTTTGTTCTAAAGCTTTTAGGTGTCTTGTCAAACTGCTGATAAAGGCTCTCTCCTATTTCTTCTCCCAAGCATTCAGAGCTGTAAGTTTTCCTCTTAGCACTGCTTTCATTGTGTCACATATGTTTGGGACTGTTGTATCTTCATTTTCATTAAGTTCTAAGAAGTCTTCAATTTCTTTCTTTCTTCCTTCCTTCCTTCCTTCCTTTCTTTCTTTCTTTCTTTCTTTCTTTCTTTCTTTCTTTCTTTCTTTCTTTCTTCCTTGACCAAGTTTTCATAGAGTAGGGCATTGTTCAACTTCCATGTATACGTGAGCTTTCTGTCATTATTGGTATTTTTGAAGACCAGTCTGTGTGTGGTGATCTTAAAGAATGCATGGGATAATTTCTATCTTCCTGCATATGTTGAGGTCTGTTTTGTGACTGAGTATATGGTTAATTTTGGAGAAGATTCCATGAGGTTCTGAAAATAATGTATATCCTTTTATTTTTATGATGGAAATATCTGTTAAATAAATTTGGTTCATAAGTTCTGCTGGTTTCTCTACATCTCTGTCCAATTTCTGTTTTCATGATCTCTCCAGTGATGAGAGTGGGGTGTTGAAATATCCTACTGTTATCTATCATGTGCAGTGCAGTCTATGCTTCATTCTTTAATAAGGTTTCTTTTATGAATGCAGGTGCCCTTTCATTTGGAGTATAGATACATACAATTAAGAGTTCATCTTGGTGGATTTTTCCTTGGATGACTATGAAGTCATCATCCTCCTTATCCTCCTTAGAAAGTCATGTCCTTCCTTATCTTTTTTTAAAGACTTTTGGTTGAAAGTCAACTTTATTTGATATTATAATCCAACTAAATCTTGCTTCTTCATGCAATTTTCTTGGGAATTTGTTTTCCAGCCATGTACTCTGAGTTAGTATCCATCTTTGTCTCTGAGGTGTGTTTCCTGCCTACAGCAAAATGTTCGATACTCTTTATTTATCCACTCTGTGAGTCTGTGTCTTTTCATTGGGGAATTGAGTCCACTGGTGTTGAGAGATATTTATTTTTCTAGTTAGAGGTAGAATTATGTTTGTTTGTCTCTCTTTTCATTTCATTGCAAGTAAATTATATTCTGGTTTTGGGTATGATGTATTTTCTCTCCCTGTGTTGGAGTTTTCCATTTATTATCTTTTGTAGGCCTGGATTTGCTGAAATATATTTCATAAATTTGGTTTCGTCATGGAATATCTTGGTTTCTCTGTCTATGTTACTTGAAAGTTTTACTGGATACAATAACCTGGTCTGGCAATTGTACCCTCTTAGGTTCTATTTGACATCTGTCCAGGATATTCTCACTTTCATAGTCCCTGGTGAGAAGTCTGGTGTAATTCTTATAGGTCTGACTATGTATGTCACTTGGACCTTTTTCCCTTACTGCTTTTCATATTCTCTCTTTGTTTTGCACTTTTGTTTTTTTGACTAATATGTGATGGGAGGAATTTCTTCAATTTGGAGTTCTGTGTGTTTCTTGTTTGTTTATGGGCATGACTTTCCGACAGTGTTGAGTCTTCCTTGCTGGACAGGGTTGGCGCAGCAAGAATTATTTTTCAGCTATATGAAAATACTACTTTTATTAATTCATATATTAAAAAATTTAAATTTTAGTACTGCAAATTTTTATTGCAATTTTTTTAAATAAATACATTTTAAGTGACTCAGGTGATAACTCTTTCTGGCTTTGATTGTATTATGGATCAATACAATGTTTATTGGACTGTGATTATCACTAATATTCACGTAAATAAAATTATGTCAACCAGGAACACCTTATTACTTTTTGTTGTACATATGTAAGTGTTTTACCTGCTTGTCTATGTTTACGACACATGCATGCCTAGTGCCCAGGAAGTTGAAGAGCATGTGAGATTCCATTGTACTGAAATTACAGCCACCTGTAAGCTGTCACATGGGAGCTGGGGATTGACCCCGGGTTCTCTCGAAGAACAGATAATGCTATTAATCACCAAATCATTTCTTCATCTTCAGCAAACACCATTTTTTGTAAATATAGTGCCTAAGCTGACCTTTCTTCTACATAGACCACTGTTTTCTCACATGTGATAATTTAATATTAAACACACCGAACTGCTTCTTACCTTCATATACATATATATACTCACATAGACAACACATACACATACACACACACACACAAACACACACACACACACAACTGCTTCTTACCTTCAAGTAGACTTAGTTATTTTCAAAGTTATTTATTTATTCACTTTACATAGTGCACACTGCCCCCCTCCAGTTTACCCTTCTCACAAACTTTCTCCCAGCCCTTTCTCCTCTGAGGAGTTTCAGACCCCACAGGGTTATCCCTTCATGATGCATATACAGTCTCTGTGGTGCTAGTCACATCCTTTGCTACTGAGTCCAGACAAAGGAGCCTAGATGGATAGGGGGGAGGTAGAGGTCATATCCAGAAAGAGGCATAGAGCTGGGGTAAGAGAGATGCCAGAGAAACACTGGGTGTTTCCTTAGCTGAGGCTCAAAGATTAAGTGATATCTACCTCTTCCTGTAGCCAGAGAGAAACCAAAATGGAGTGATAGAGACACTAACTTTTGACCCAAAATTTATTCTGACTACAAGAAATGCAGGGTCCATGCATAGAGCAGAGAGTGAGGAATGGTCAACTAATGGTTAGGACAGATTGAGGCGTCCCACATGGATCAGCAACGATCCCTGACACTATTAATGACACTCTGTTATGCTCATAGACAGGAGTCTAGCCTGGCTTCACTCTGAGAGACTTCACTAAGCCGCTCACTTAGACAGATGCAGAAACGCACTAGTCAAACCACGGGTGGAGCTTGGGGACTCTGATGGAAGAACAGAATGAAAAGGATTATGGCCTCTAAGGATATATGCACTCCACAGGCTTTGTCTTCATGCGGGTACCGAAAAACTAGAATTGGGCTTTCCCAAAACATGTCGTCTGTAGATGGGATATCTGTTTCTTTAAATTCATTAATTTATTTACTCACTTTACATCCCAAAATCGGTGCTCCATCTTCAGGGTACGCCAACACCCATTGTCGGGGAGCCCTGTAAAAAGACAAAGCTACACATTTGCTACCTATGTCCTAGGGGCTCAGGTTCTGTCCATGTTCACTCTCCGGTTAGTGGTTCAGTCTTTGGCAACCACCAAGAGTCCCCGTGAGTTGACTCTATTGGTCTTACTGTGGAATCCCTCATATCATCTGGGCCTCGAATCTTCACCTTTTTTTTCAAAAGAATCTCCAAGATCCAGCTAATGTTTAGTGGTGAATCTTTACATTTGTTTCTCTCAGCTGTTGGGTGGAGTCACTCAGAGGACAGTTATGCTAGGATTCTGTCTGCAAGCATGATAGAGTAACTTTACTAGTGTCAGAGATAGGTGCTTGCCCATGGGGTAGGTCTCAATATGTGCTAACCATTGGTTGGACGTTCTTTTCATGTCTGCTCTATATATCTTTGTCTCTGAACGTCTTGTAGTCTATGTTGATTTAAGATTGAAGGTTTTGTGTGTAGGTTTTCGTACTTGTCACATCACTGGGAGTCATGCCTGGCTACAGAAGTCGCGAATTGGACCTGTATCACCACTGCTAGAGTCACCCCAATAGACACCCTGGAGCCTTGCCTTTCCCAGGTCTCTGGCACTTCCTAGAGCTGCTCAACCCACACTTGTGATTTCCATTCTCCTTTCCCTGCCTTGCCTATACATAATTCCTCCAAAGCCCACTCCCATCCCTACCTCCCCTCCCATTTAGTTTCTTCTCTCCCTCTATCCTCAATATCTATTCTGCTAAATGCATTTTAAGTCAATATTTAGGAAAAAACACTGAGTAATTACAGGAAGTATTTCTTAAGTAATTGTGGTTTATGTTTAGGCAAGATATGAACATATTAAATTTTATATAGGTCAAATTACTACATATATTGTTAGAAGAGACACTGTATTCATTACATTCAACATGAAGGAAAACGACTTATATTTCTTTACGTTATACAAGGGAATCTATTAAATGATTTACACACATCACAAAACTTTATTACTTTTAAAGTTCTCTTTATTGCAAATATTTACACAATGAAAAGTACAAAGTTTTAAACTCATGTGAGTGTACTTTGTTGTAAAGTTAAAGTTTATATATACAGGTTGATGACAACAGTCATCTCAGATTCACAGGGGATAAATTCATCAGGGAGTTCTCTATTACCTTACCTGTCTTCTTTCCTTTATTCCTAATGTAGACTCATCTCATTTGCAGCCCCAGCTGTGATAGATGGATCATAAAATGCCTGAAGGTCTACATCCCAGACTATATTGATAAAGAAGATAAAAGACAACATCTCCAAATAGTATACGCAATCGAAACTTTCTTGTAGATCTTGAAAAAAAATGCAAAGAACAAAACACATCCTAGGATATTAACACATATAGGAAACGGTAGCTATAGGAAGCATTCTCAGGGGATTTTAAACATCTGCACCTAAGACAGAAACTGCCTCCATGAACATGAAGATTTATTCCTCTGGCAAGAAAATCAGTCTGTTTCTGACAGTCGTGTCATCTGTCCATCACTAGAGCGATGGCCATGCTTTATGAATGTGTACAGATGAACACATACCGGTTTTCACATCTTCAAAGAATTTCAAGAAGCTCCTGAAAGAAAATATATAATGTTCCAGAGATGAAATGAGGAATTTAAATTAGCCAGCATAAATATGTTGTTAACATTTTCTGCCTACTATTATTTAATAATTTTTATTATTCCTGCTATGAATAAAAAGATGGTTATGTAATGTCTACCAATCTCCAAAGCCTGAAACATTGTGAAAAACTGTCTTATTTCTCACTAAGAATTACTTCCTCCCATCAGTGAATATTTGCACTCTGGTAACAGCACAGACAATTATATAATGGAATTATCCTGGAATAATAATAATAATAATAATAATAATAATAATAATAAAAATGATGATGATTATGACGACAATAATAATATATATTGATGATGATGACGACAATAATAATATATATATATATTGATGATGATGACGACAATAATAATAATAATAATAATAATAATAATAATAATAATAGTAATGGAGTAATCACCTCAAGGGATCACAGACTAAGGAAAGTAAATATTGAGACGTGTTTTTTAAGGGTTATTGTATCCATGAAAGCAAATTTCTCTAGGAAAGACTCCTCGTACATGAAAATCACTCAACCTGTCATGGCTTCACAGAGAGAGTTGAGAATCAGGGTGGCCTTTTCTTAGGACGAGAGAAAGATTTGCCAACCTTCCAAAAAGAAAAGCAATCCAGACAGTCTGTGTGTGAGGATGGTTAGCTTGTGTATGACTAACACATACACACACACACACACACACACACACACACACACACACATGCACGCACGCACGCACACACACACACACATGCACACAAACACACTCAGACACACACACATACACGAAGACACACACAGAAAGACACAGACAGATAGACAAACAGACACACACACAGAGACCCACACACACAGAGACACACACATACACACATACACACACACACACACACACACACACACACACACACATCTCTGATGAATGTTTCCTAGAGGGTCCAGGTGCAAAAGTGTGAAGAGGCCCCAGGAACTAGTCGATCAACAGAATATTAGTCTGCCTGCAAGTGAGTTGGGGGTTTCTCCAAGGTATTCAGTGTCACAACTCTGTTAGAAGGTATTCAGGGACTCACTGTGTGCATATAATTTACTCATGTTGAACAAGGGCTACACAAACCTTGGAGAGCGGGAAGGGGTTTTCAGGTACATTTACATCGATGGAAGCTTAAGTTACAAGGAAGGCCTCATTTGCTTGAGCTTTTATAATGTCTTTCCCAGAATCGGTCTGTTGTTCAGGGATCTCCATTTGACATCCTCAGAAAGCGACTCTACTGAATGTGCCCCATTCCCAAACCTGAGGTCCCACTTCCTTGATTTCAAAGGATTGAAGGTTCGGTCTCTGCCTTCTCTATCAGATTAAATCCTCTGAAGGTTGTCCTCTAGACACCATGAATTAACCAGTGCATCCATTAAGTCTCTGCGTTAACCCGTATGTCTCCTAATTCTGGCCGGTTCTCTCTGCACCGTGCTATCCTCCATGGTCCCCACCAACCTTCTGCTCCTGTCCTCAGTCGTCCGCACTCACCCACAGAATCTGTTCCAGTTTTCCTTTCAGAGAGGTCAATGCTTTCCCCCTCTCCGGCCTCCTCCTTTCCTGTGTCCTCTCTGCATTTGTGGATTGTAAATAGAATAAGATTTATCTCACAGCTGATACCATACATAGGTAAACGCGCGCCATGTTTGTGTCTCTAGGTCTCAGCTCCCTCTCGGGCTAGTTTTTCTTTCTAGTTTCAAGTATTTTCGATGAAGCTTCATGATATCATGACCCCATCCCTATGATATCATTCCCCCACTCCCATAATCTTATGCCCCACTCCAATGATGTCATGCCCCACCCCCACGATTTCATGCCCCACACCCATGATGTCATGCTCCCGATCCCGTGATATCATGCCTGCGCACCTTGTGAGAATGGTTGTATTTATTCACCAGGTAATATCCTGAATGATGCCCTGTCACCACACTCCTCCAGGCTCCCACATATTACAGTCCCTCCTCCTATCCTCTCCCCTTCTTCTCTGAGAGGCACATCAAGGCTCTCCCCTCTGGGTGCACCCTCTCCCCTGGCACATCAAGTCTCTGCAGGACTAGATTCATCTTCTCATACCAGGTCCGGAAAACGCAGCCCGGGTAGGAGAACAATAATCCACAGATAGGCGATGGGATTACTGACCCCACGTTATGATCATTTTGCTCCTCTGCGTCTCTCAGTCCTTCCCTCAGCTCATCAGTGGGACTCACTGAGCTCCTTCCGATATTTAGCCGATCGTCTCTGCTTCTGTGTCAGTCGGCTGCTCGGTGGAGCCTTGCAGAGGACAAGAATGCTACCCTCCTGCCTGCAAACACAAGAAATGACCATTATTAATGTCAGTGTTTGCCGTTTGCCCATTGGATAAGTCTCACATCTGGCCACTTATCCTTTGGCCATTCCCTCAGTTCTTCTTCCATCTCTATCCCTGTGTCTATAATAGAAAGGCCAATTTCTGGGTCACAATTTTGGGGGTGGGTTTGTGTCCTTATCCTTCCACCTTAGCTCCTCTGTGGCTACGGAAAGTGACCATTTCAGTATCCGTATCCCCACTGTTATGAGTCTCAGCTAAATTCAACCTCATTGACGCCAGGGTAGCCTCATACATCCCAGATTGAAGGCAAATGATACAGACAGCACCCACCCAGGACAGTCACTGATTTCTCTTGGCCTTCTGTCCCTCTTGCCCGATTCTCCCAAGAAATGATTCTCAAAACTCATTTCCCTTCCCTTACACTTAGCCACCCAATCCTTTCCTTCCATCTGCCTCCTCTCATTATTTTATTCCTCCTCCTGAGTGAAATTCAAGCATTTTTCTTGGGTCTTTATTCATGTTTAGCCTATTTGGTTCCATAGGTCACACTGTATGTACTCTGTACTTTATGGCTAATACACTCTTTTAAGTGAGTATGTACATGTTATTTTGGGTCTCAGTTACCTCATTCAGAACAATAATTTCTCATTCCATCTACTTGACCGCATCTTCACAATGTCCTTATTTTTCATAGCTGCGTAGTATACCATAGTGTAAATGAACCACATTTTCTGTAGCCATTATTTGTTTGAGGGGCATATGGCTTATTTCTATTTTCTGTTCATTATGAAGAAATCCACTAGAAACATGAGGGAATACATGTCCTTGTGGTATGGCAGAGGTCTTTTCAGATATAAGGCCAGGTGCAGTATAGCTGGGTCTTTAGGAAGAATATTCCCCATTTTCTCACAATCCACTGGATAGTTATGCAAAGCATTATACGGATTTGCTCTTCCTCCAGCAAATGCTATTTGTATCCTGATATTTTTCTGCTTCCTCAAAGGAGGTTCCCCACCTACTTGCCCTCTATCATGGACTCAGGTCATCACATATGAATCTTCTTCCCATTTTAACCTGTGAGTAAATGCTAGAGCCTATACTGATAGCTGGAGGGTAAAGTTGGTAATGGAGGTTTGACGGTGGGGTTAGGTAGAGAGGCAGAAGAGTGTAAGAGGGGAAGGGAAAGGGCTGAAGAAAAAGAGGAGGAAGTAATGGTGGAAACAATCCATATGGCCTGGAGAATGCACATGTAGCAAGTGGTTTTATGGTTGGGGTATAAGTTATGATAAAGTTAGATCTACCCAATACACGTTTATGGATTATAATTATAATAACCAGATTGTGTGATTTCTTTATGGGGTCATTGGGTTTGGAAATTCCAACAAGCTTTCCTCAACAGTATTTCTGGATCAAATTTTCTGTTAATAGATATCTCCCCTTGTAGGGGCTCTAACCATTGCTCAATAGTCCAGTAGACACAGCTGTTTCTTCCTTAGTCATGTCTCTTGTATTTTCTATGGACACATTTTTCTTCAGTGATCCAGTCCAAGTGTTCCTTTTTCTCAAGGTCTTCAATGATCTCACCAGAGGAGTTTCAGGTTTCTCAACTCGTTCCATCTAATTGACCGCAGCTTCACAATGTCCTTATTTTTCATAGCTGCATAGTATTCCACTTCAAATATTTCCTGATAAGAGTGAACCATTGCGAACAGGCTAAAATCTCCCAAAGAAACTTTAAACATTCAGTCTCTAAATCTAGATTTTTTTCATCCCATGATGCTTGGGTTGACTGAATGGCCATGCCATGAGCAGATTGTTCTAACGGACATCAAAGCCATTTCTTTCTCCAGTAATGACTGCCATCCCTCTGTCAGAGAGTTTTACCGAGGTTGTTTTCGGTGACTGATGTGATTTGAAATTGTGACAACATCTGCATGCTAGAAAGTCAGAGATTTTTGAGGTTGACCCTGCATACACAGCGAGATGCCCTTCACCAGAGGAATGGATACAGAAAATGGCCTATATTTACACAATGGACTACTACTCAGTTATCAATATCAATGAGTGTATGAAATTCATAGACAAGTGGATGGACCTAGAAAATATCATCCTGAGTGAGGTTACACAATCATAGAAAAACACACAAAGTATGCACGCATTGATAATTGGATATCACCCCAAATGCTCTAATTAACTATGGTACAAAGCAGAGACCACATGAAACTCAAGAAGGAGTACCAAAATGCAGATGTTTCAGTCCTTCGTTAAAAGGGTAAATAAAATATCCATATGAGGGGTAGGTGGCCATTATTTTTAGGAGACTGAAGGAATGGCCATTCAGAGTCTGCTGGACATGTTGCACACAAACACACACACACACACACACACACACACACACACACACACACACACACACACACATATATATATATATATATATATATATATATATATATATATATATATATATATATATGATATATATGTACCAAAACTATTTTGTATAAAATGAGGATTTGAGAGTTTATCATTTGAAGTAGATACACAATATTTACACTGTTATATTCACTCTATAGCTGGGCCCCCTTTGTTGCCAAAATGATTGCAAAAAATGGAATAGTAAAACAGAATTTTTGAGTACACATTAAGGAATATTTATAAAGTCTCCTATCAAGGAATGTACATAAGAAAGTGAAATACAATATTCATTCACTTAAATGCCTGTAGGGAGAATACTGGCCATTGGGAAAGAGAGACAACATTATTATATATATTATTATATATATATATAATATATATATATACTAAAGCTATGATGTTACATGGATTTTTAAAATGGAATTTGGGAAACAAAGTCAAGAAAGTAGAACCCACAAATGGCAGTGCCAAATAGACTTTCTCCTGTTCTTTTTTTTTTTTATTAACTTGAGTATTCCTTATATACATTTCGAGTGTTATTCCCTTTCCTGGTATCCGGGCAAACATCCCCCTCCCCCCTCCCCTTCCTTATGAGTGTTCCCCTCCCAACCCTCCCCCCATTGCCGCCCTCCCCCCAACAGTCTAGTTCACTGGGGGTTCAGTCTTAGCAGGAACAAGGGCTTCTCCTTCCACTGTTGCTCTTACTAGGATATTCATTGCTACCTATGAGGTCATAGTCCAGGGTCAGTCCATGTATAGTCTTTAGGTAGTGGCTTAGTCCCTGGAAGCTCTGGTTGCTTAGCATTTTTGTACATATGGGGTCTCGAGCCCCTTCTTATAAAGCTAATGAAGCTGAGGTTTCAATGGACCTCAAGCCATACCTCATCCTGCACATCCTCCTGAATCTTGTTTGGACTGAAGAAAGAATCATGGTAAAACATCCAAACTCTCAAGTCTCTTCCTGGGAAAACAGTAATGTAGATATTAGAGAACTGATATCTAAAGGGACTGCAGAAACACATTCTATAGCCCATGCTGTCATTTGCTTTAATGATGCCTTGCAATTTTTGGATAATATAGGAATTTGGGAGTCTATCATTTGAAGAAGGTACACAATATTTACACTTTTATATTCTCTCTATAGCTGTGCAACCTTTGTTGTCAAAATTATTGCAAAAAATTGAATTGGAAAACAGAATTTTTGAGTATACATTCAGGAATATATATAATGTCTGAAAAAACAATCATGGTAAAACATCCAAACCCTCAGGTATTGCCCTTGGACCACAGGAAGGTAGGTATTAGAGAACTGATATCTAATAGATTTACAGAACCACGTTCTATAGTCCATGTTGTCCTTTGCTTTACTGATGTCTGGTAATTTATGGTTAAAATAAGGATTTGGGAGTTTATCATTTGAAGGAGGTACACAATATTTACACTGTTACATTTAGTCTATATCTGTGCCCCGTTTGTTGCCAAATTCATTGCAAATATGGAATTGGAAAAATGAAATTTTTGAGTACACATGCAGAAACATATATAATGTCCCCTAGCAATGAATGTACAATCAGAAAATGTAGCAAAATATTCACTCAATTAAAGGTCAGTAGGGAAAATACTGGCACCTGGGAAAAAGAGAAAACCTAGGGAATTGAACCTTAAGTTAAAAGATTGGACCTGGGAATAAAATTAATCTCCAGAAGAATCTCCTTCTCTCCATGTTCCTAGATCATTTCTTCCCATGACATAGCACTGACTAGCTTTTTTCATTCAGAGCATGTAAGAAAATCTGTTTAGCAGGTAGACCATGGCAATTCTCAGTGACATCATCATTCAGCCCCGACTGGATATTCTCTTGTATCCTGGAGAGCCCTAGCTTCTTCTGTGATGTCACAGGTGTTGTCTTGAGAGACACTGCCTCTCAGATATTCCTTCTGTATATCTATGGTTTACTAGTTGTCCTCTAATTCAGAGTAAAGTGTCATTTGGGAGGGAGGACAAATAGGATGAAGAGATCAGAGATGGGGAAAAAGAAGGTGGACATCTGTCTTGGTATAAAAGAAATGAAGAAATATGTGGTTCTTGGGAAAACACCCTGGGAAGATGGCTTTAGTTCTTTTGTTCAAGTTTACTGAGCTCTTGTGGAAGTTGCTGAACATCCTAAAGACCTTTGAGCAGATGGTAAAGTTTCTAGAATACCCTTTTTATATTTCGATGGTCCTGGGGATTGTATGGGTGATGGTAAATGTTTCGCTGGAACAGTGCTAGAGCCAGAATGATTTTTAGATGCTTCAGAAGACATGGAATTTTTCTGATATACTTGGGGTAATGGCACAAGGTCTAAATAATTTTTTTTTGATGTGGACTTTCCCTCAGACATTTGGAAATATAAAAATGGTTTTGTATTTTTGAAGTCTAATTTTCACAATGACAAATCACTTTGAGCATGGAGAACACTTTCTAGAGCCATAGAAAGAGGTGAAGAAATTCCCTGAATCCCTGTACAGAGGGTGAGCATGCCTTTTTCGTAGAAGGAGGACTTACTTGAGCATCTGTGGATGATATGTAATATCCAGCATGCCCTTGTATGGATTGGCAACTT
Source organism: Rattus norvegicus (assembly GCF_021556685.1). Lineage (NCBI taxonomy): Eukaryota > Metazoa > Chordata > Mammalia > Rodentia > Muridae > Rattus > Rattus norvegicus. Next base: position 18,029,854 of record NC_141555.1, read on the forward strand.
TCCACATTTCCTTGGTCATTTTTTTTTGAAAATCCCAAGGCCCTCTGGACAGATGGTGGTGTGGGACTCACCTGAGGAGTAGTTGTGGGTTTTGGTGTGTCTTTGGCAGCAGAAGATGGCACAACATCCATTGTGGCAGAAGGGGGAATGTTGAAACTGTCTTCCTTAGAGAATAAATGCCTCAAGACACCATCAAAAGGAACAAATCTTAACCCTTTTTTCTAGAAATTGGATGCCCATGGTCCATTTTGGTAGAGGGAGAATGTCGACTATTTCTCCCCAAAGTGGACATGTGAAACAAATCTACTTGGGTAAATGGGGATAGTTGTAAAGCATGCTGTTCAGATGCAGTAGATCCTAAGACATCCTTCTCAGATGAGTAAGGTCTCAATGTACCATGTATATGTGTAGAAATCCTGCTTGTGACATCAGAATGGGGGTTAGGTATTAGAGCTACCTCTGAATGTGACCTCTCCTAGAGCATCATGGACATATGTGAGAGGTCTGAGAGCCTCATGAACAAATAAGGATGTTTCTAGATATCGTTGTATAATTGTGGAAGTTCCAAGAAAATTTTCTTGTACTGGAGAAGTTGAAACAGAATTTCGTATAGAAGTGTCAGGTTCCCTAGACTGCTTGATAAGCATAACAGGTTCCAAAGGCCCCTTCAGAAGAAAAGGTAAAATCCAGCGCCTTTGATGTATTTGGCAGATGTTCTAGGTCCGTTTATGGGTATAAAGAAGGACTGGCAACCCTTTGTGCATATTTCGAAGAGTGTGTAGCTTCTTCTGTATTTTGGGAAAATGGCTGATCTTGAGGAGATAAGGAAGTTCCTATAGCCTACTGTGAAGTTTGTGGAGGTCGTATGCATTCTTTTGCACAAAAGGAAGCCAAGGAGTCTGTTTCATCAGATGGCCAGGATGCCACAGACACTGGTGTTGGCATATCATGTTCCCCCATTCCCGGTTCACATATATTTGGATCCATAACCTTCTCTACAGATGGAATATGTCCTAGAACATCTTTTGTACATTTCTCACATCGACAAGCCATTTATAAATATGTGGCTGTGGGTAAAATCCTTTTGAGAATGTTTCTTGTACTACAGTCTCTTTATGAGATAGAGTACTACTCAGAGAATCCTGCTCAGTTTTGGGACATTCTAGCAACTCTGATGTATATGTGGAAAATTTTGGAGCCTCTCCTTTCAGGACAGAATGACCTAGAGTCCAGTGAGGAAGTAGGGGATGTTTTATCTTCTCTGCACATTGTATCAATATGGAGTCTGCATGGCTCATTAACTGTGTGTTGTGATAAATTTGGCTATTTTGGGCCTGATGAAAAGTCAGGAGAGTACGTTTGGCTGGTAAATGATATTTGAATAATTCTCTGTGGAATATTGACATAGGAAGCACTGGAACAGATGGTGCGGGTGGTAGATCATATTTTTTATGTGCAAAAGACTCAAGAGTCCCTTGGGTGGACTCAGAATATTCTACCACATATTTTGTGGGTGTGGAACTCTCCAGAGCCCCTTCTGAAACTGGGAATGGTCCTTGTTCTACTGGTGTACATGCAGAAAGGTTTGTCTCTTTTTGGACTTGTATGTGTGTTGTGAGGTTCTCTTGGGGATTTGTGACTGCATTTTGTCCCCCTTGGACCATAAGTGATGATTTAAGTCCATTTTTTAATAGTGGAAGACTTTGAAGTTCCTCTTGGTTAAATAGGGAAGTTCTGAAATCCCCTTTGTCAGCAGAATCAGGTTTCAAACTCACTTTAACTGAAGCAGATTGCATAAGGTACTTTGGTGGAGATAGGGGACATTTTTGACTTTCTTTCTGAGTGAACATAGCCCTCTGCCTTGCTTTGGCAGTTAGTGAAGTTATTAAAGTCTCATGTGGAGAGAAGGCAGGTCTTAATCCATTTGTGGAATATGAAAAATCACTGAGATTACCTATAAGTGAAGAAGGTTTGCAGCCCTATTTTTCTGATGGGCCATGTTGTACCTCCCCTTGTCCAGAGGGGTCTTGTCCAACACACTTTGGAGGAGTATTGGAAAGATTGGAGACCTGTAGAATAGGGAATGAACATTTAAACTCCATTGGAAACTCTGTGAACAGAGAGCCGATTACCCAGAAGAGTGGGCAGTACTGAGTCTCAGGGAAGGAGAGATTGCCACTTCTGGCCACCTCTGTCCACATCCCTAGCTCAAGGGGAAACTGCGTAGTGACTCTGGACACATGAATATAGGAGCAGTCAATCTGCAGGAGCCCTGCAATCCAAACTGCACCTGGATCTGAACTGGTCCATAAAGCATCCTACACACAAATCTTGTGTGTGGTGGGGAAGACCGAGACCATCAGAGTGTGGAAATCTATGAGAACTCTTCTCACATTCCTGACTCAAGAAAAAAAATCACCTATCTCCATCTGGGCCTCCTGTGCATAGGGACTTAGGAGCAGTACCGGGAGAACATTTTTGGTTGTGGCTCTCATAGAGAGCTGAACATCAGCCCGAGGAGCCTGAGAAAAGAGGTGAATACAACTTTTCTGCTCTAAGTGACCTGACTTATGGACTCATGGCATGCAAAGGCAGAACTCCTCTGTGACCAGTCACTTCCATTTTTTAGCTGGCTCCTGAACCTTGCTGATCCAGCCCAGAGCTCCCTGTTCCCAGACCCTTTGGGAGAGAGTGATGACCACCCAGGAGTGTGGGCAATACTGACCCTACAAGGCACAGAGACTGCCACTTCTCCCCAATGTTACCCACAACTCTGGTCCAAGACAAAAGAGCATAGTGCCTCTGGACCCAGGAATATAGGAGAAGTAAAACTGCAGGAGCACCATGTTCCAATCTGTGCCTGGATCTGAACTGAACTGGTCAAACAGCACCCTGCACACAAGTACAGATGGTGGGGGAACTAGACCTTCAGAGGAGCAGACACTCCTGGGAAGCCAGAGGAGACTACTCTCTGCCGAGATTCCTGACTCAAGAGGAAAACACCTTGTGCTTTCTGTGCCCCCTACCACCACAAAGGACATAGGAGAAATATGGGAAGTTCCTCCTCATTCCTGCCTACTGGGACACCTGAAAGCCAGTGGACAGGAGCAACTGAACACATGAGAGCAGAATACTCTGTTCCCAAAAGTGGGAGAAAAAAAACCCAAAAACAGAAAACAGAAAAACAGATATACAGCAGTCCTGACACCTGAGCCTACAGGACAGTAAAGCCACTGTCAGAAAGAGCAAGACAAGCAAACTTCAGAGACAACCTGATGGCTAGAGGCAAGCACAGGACCTACAACTACAGAAATCAAGACTACTTGGGCACATCAGAGCAAAGATCTCACACCAACACGCAAACAATGGATATCCAAACACACCAGAAAAACAAGATCTAGATTTAAGTTCACAATTTATTATGACGATTTAGGATGTTAAGAAGGTCCTAAATAGCCCCCGGAAGAAAATACAGTATGACAGAAAATACAGAAGTAAACAAGTAGAATCCCGTAAAGAGGGAACACAAAAGTCCCTTAAAGAATTACTGGGAAAAACAACAAAATAGGAGAAGGAAATGAACAAAACCTTCCAGGAGTTAAAAATGGAAATAGAAACAATAAAGAAAGTACAAATGAAGACAAGCCTGGGGATGCAAAACCTAGGAAAGACACCGGGAGTCATAGCTGTTCGAATCCAAAACAATATAGAAGAGATAGAAGACATAATCTAAGGAGCAGAAGATTCCATAGAAATCATTGACACAACTGTCAAAGATAATGAAAAACAGAAAAGCACCTAGCCCAAAACATACAGGATATCCAGGACAAAATGAGAAGGTCAAACCTAAGGATAACAGGTATGGAAGAGAGTGAAGACTGCCAATATCAAGGGACAGTAATATTTTCAACAAAATTATAAAATAAAACTTCACTAGTCTAAAGAAAGTGATGCCCATAAACATACACAAAGCCTACAGAACTCCAAATAGATTGGACAAGAAAGGTACATCCTCCCATAACATAATAGTCAAAAACACCAAAAGCATAAAACAAATAAAAATATTAAAAGCAGTAAGGGAAAAGCTCAAGTAACATATAAAGGCAAACCTATCAGAATTATACTAGAATTCTCACCAGAGACTATGAAAGCAAGAAGATCCTGGACACATCCTGGACACAGACACTAAGAGAACACAAATGCCAGCCCAGGCTACTGTATCCAGTAAAACTCTCAATTAACATAGATGGAGAAACCAAGATATTCCATGACAAAACCACATTTATACAATATCTTTTTACATATCCAGTCCTACAAAGGACACTGGCAAACTCCAACACAAGGAGGCAAGTAAAATCATAGATAAAGCAAGAAATTAATCTTTTCACAGCAAAACCAAGAGAAGCACACAAACATAAACTAACCTCCCTTTATGAAAATAAGAGTAGGTGACCATCACTATTCCTTAATATCTATCAACTTCAATGGACTCAATTCCCCAGTAAAAAGACACAGATTGACTAACTGGATATGTAATGAGGACCCAGCGATTTGCACAACAGGAAACACACTTCAGAGACAAAGACAGACACTACCTCAGGGTAAAAAACTGGAAAAAAATCTTTCCAAGCAAATGGTCTGAAGAAGGAAGCTGGAGTAGCCATTCTAATATCATATAAAATCTACATTACTAAAGTCATCAAAAAGCATAAGGAAGGACACTTCATATTCATCAAAGGAAAAATCTACCAAGATGAACTCGAAATCATAAATATATATGCTGCAAATACAAGGGCACCTACTTACTTAAAAGAAACCTTACTAAAGCTCAAAGAACTAATTGCACCACAAATAATAATAGCAGGACTCTCATCACTGGACAGATCACGGAAACAGAAATTAAAAAAGAGACATAGACAGACTAACAGACGTTATAACCCAAATGGACTTAAGAGATACTTTAGAACATTCTATTATAAAACAGAAAGATATAACTTCTTCTCACCATTTCATGGCACTTTCTCCAAAATTCATCATATAATCAGTCAAAAAGCAGGCCTCAAAGGATACGGAAAGATAGAAATAATCCAATGCATCCTATCAGACCACCGTGGACTACAGCTGTTCTTCAATGACAATTAGGAAAGAACACAAACATATAAATGGAAGTTGAACAATGCTCTACTCAATGAAAGCTTCGTCAAGGATGAAATGAAGAAAGAAATTAAAGACTTCTTAGAAATCAATAAAAATGAAGGTAAAATATACCCAAACTTTTGAGACATAAAGAAAGCTGTGCTAAATGGAAAACTCATAGCTCTGAGTGCCTTCAGAAAGAAACAGGAGAGAGCATATATCAGCAGCTTGACAACACACCTAAAAGCTCTTGAGCAAAAAGAAGCAAATATGTGCTGGAGTAGTAGAAGTCAGGAAAAAATTAAACTCTGAGCTGAAATAAACCAAGTAGAAAAAGGGGACCATACAAAGAATGAACATAACCAAAATCTGGATCTTTGAGAAAATCAACAGGATATATTAAACCATAGCCAGACTAACCAGAGGGAACACAAAGTGTGTCCAAATTAACAAAATAAGAATTGAAGAGGGAGACGTAAGAGCAGAATCAGAGCAAATTAAAAGTCATCATATCGTCCTACAAAAGCCGGTATTCAACAAAACTTGAAAATTTGGAGAAAAATGACAATATTCTAGAGAAATGCCAAGTACCAAAGTAAATCAGTAAAAGAAAAAATGTTAAAACAACCAATAACTGCTAAAGATATACAAGCAATCATTAAAAGCTTCCCTACCAAAAAGAGTCAAGGATCAGATGGGTTTTGTGCAAAAATCTATCCAGTATTCATAGAAAATGTCATAACAATACTGTCCAAACTATTCCAAAAAATTGAAACAGATGGAGCACTACCGAATTCTTTTTATGAAGCCACAATTACTCTAATACCTAAACCACACAAAGACCCAACAAAAAAAGAGAACTTCAGACCAATTACCTTATGAATATCGATGCAAAAATTAAATCAGGAACAGATAAACCACTTAAACAACCCAATAAATCCTAAGGAAATAGAAGCAGTCATTAAAGGTCTCCCAAACAAAAAGAGCCCAGGTCCAGATGGGTTTAGAGCAGAATTCTATCAAACCTTCATAGAAGACCTCATACCAATATTATCCAAACTATTCCACAAAATTGAAACAGATGGAGCCATACCGAATACCTTCTACGAAGCCACAATTACTCTTATACGTAAACCACACAAAGACACAACAAAGAAAGAGAACTTCAGACCAATCTCCCTTATGAATATCGACACAAAATTACTCAACAAAATTCTGGCAAACCGAATCCAAGAGCACATCAAAATATTCATCCACCATGACCAAATAGGATTCATCCCAGGCATGCAGGGATGGTTTAATATACGGAAAACCATCAACGTGATCCATTATATAAACAAACTGAAAGAACAAAACCACATGATCATTTCATTAGACACTGAGAAAGCATTTGACAAAATTCAACACTGCTTCATGATAAAAGTCCTGGAAAGAATAGGAATTCAAGGCCCATACCTGAACATAGTAAAAGCCATATACAGCAAACCAGTTGCTAACATTAAACTAAATTGAAAGAAACTTGAAGCAATCCCACTAAAATCAGGGACTAGACAAAGCTGGCCACTCTCTCCCTATATATTCAATATAGTTCTTGAAGTTCTAGCCAGAGCAATCAGACAACAAAAGGAGGTCAAGGGGATACAGATTGGAAAAGAGAAAGTAAAAATATCACTATTTGCAGATGATATGATAGTATATTTAAGTGATCCCAACAGTTCCACCAGAGAACTACTAAAGCTGATAAACAACTTCAGCAAAGTGGCTGGGTATAAAATTAACTCAAATAAATCAGTTGCCTTCCTCTATACAAAAGAGAAACAAGCCGAGAAAGAAATTAGAAAAACGACACCCTTCATAATAGACCCAAATAATATAAAGTACCTCGGTGTGACTTTAACCAAGCAAGTAAAAGATCTGTACAATAAGAAATTCAAGACACTGGAGAAGGAAATTGAAGAAGACCTCAGAAGATGGAAAGATCTCCCATGCTCATAGATTAGCAGGATTAATATAGTAAAAAATGGCCATTTTATCAAAAGCAATCTACAGATTCAATGCAATCCTCATCAAAAACCAATCCAATTCTTCAAAGAGTTAGACAGAACAATTTGCAAATTCATCTGGAATAACAAAAAACCCAGGATAGCTAAAGCTATCCTCAACAATAAAAGGACTTTCATTGGGAATCACCATCCCTGAACTCAAGCAGTATTGCAGAGCAATAGTGATAAAAACTGCATGGTATTGGTACAGAGACAGACAGATAGACCAATGGAATAAAATTGAAGACCCAGAAATGAACCCACACACCTATGGTCACTTGATTTTTGACAAAGAGCCAAAACCATCAAATGGAAAAAAGATAGCATTTTCAGCAAACGGTGCTGGTTCAACTGGAGGTCAACATGCAGAAGAAAGCAGATCGATCCATGCTTATCACTCTGTACAAAGCTTAAGTCCAAGTGGATCAAGGACCTCCACATCAAACCAGACACACTCAAACTAATAGAAGAAAAACTAGGAAAGCATCTGGAACACATGGGCACTGGAAAAAAATTCCTAAAAAAAACACCAATGGCTTACGCTCTAAGATCAAGAATTGACAAATGGGATCTCATAAAACTGCAAAGCTTCTGTAAGGCAAAGGACACTGTGGTTAGGGCAAAATGGCAACCAACAGATTGGGAAAAGATCTTTACCAATCCTACAACAGATAGAGACCTTATATCCAAAATATACAAAGAGCTCAAGAAGTTAGACTGCAGGGAAACAAATAACCCTATTAAAAATGTGGTTCAGAGCTAAACAAAGAATTCACAGCTGAGGAATGCCGAATGGCTGAGAAACACCTAAAGAAATGTTCAACATCTTTAGTCATAAGGGAAATGCAAATCAAAACAACCCTGAGATTTCACCTCACACCAGTGAGAATGGCTAAGATCAAAAACTCAGGGGACAACAGATGCTGGTGAGGATGTGGAGAAAGAGGAACACTCCTCCATTATTGGTGGGATTGCATACTGGTACAACAATTCTTGAAATCAGTCTAGAGGATCCTCAGAAAATTGGACATTGAACTGCCTGAGGATCCAGCTATACCTCTCTTGGGCATATATCCAAAAGATGCCCCAACATATAAAAAAGACACGTGCTCCACTATGTTCATTGCAGCCTTATTTGTAATAGCCAGAAGCTGGAAAGAACCCTGATGCCCTTCAACAGAGGAATGGATACAGAAAATGTGGTACATCTACACAATGGAATATTACTCAGGTATAAAAAACAACAACTTTATGAAATTCGTAGGCAAATGGTTGGAACTGGAAAATATTATCCTGAGAGAACTAACCCAATCACAGAAAGATATACATTGTATGCACTCATTGATAAGTGGCTATTAGCCCAAATTCTTGAATTACCCTAGATTCCTAGAACAAATGAAACTCAAGACGGATGATCAAAATGTGAATGCTTCACTCCTTCTTTAAAATGGGAACAAGAAAACCCTTGGCAGGGAAGAGAGAGGCAAAGATTAAAACAGAGACAGAAGGAACACCCATTCAGAGCCTGCCCCACATGTGGCCCATACATATACAGCCACCCAATTAGACAAGATGGATGAAGCAAAGAAGTGCAGACCAACAGGAGCCAGATGTAGATCGCTCCTGAGAGACACAGCCAGAATACAGCAAATACAGAGGCGAATGCCAGCAGCAAACCACTGAACTGAGAATAGGACCCCCCTTGAAGGAATCAGAGAAAGAACTGGTAGAGCTTGAAGGGGCTCGAGACCCCATATGTACAACAATGCCAAGCAACCAGAGCTTCCAGGGACTAAGCCACTACCTAAAGACTATACATGGACTGACCCTGGACTATGACCTCATAGGTAGCAATGAATATCCTAGTAAGAGCAACAGTGGAAGGAGAAGCCCTGGGTCCTGCTAAGACTGAACCCCCAGTGAACTAGATTGGTGGGTGGAGGGCGGCAATGGGGGGAGGGTTGGGAGGGGAACAGCCATAAGGAAGGGGAGGGGGGAGGGAATGTTTGCCCGGATACCGGGAAAGGGAATAACACTCGAAATGTATATAAGAAATACTCAAGTTAATAAAAAAAATTAAAAAAAAGTCTTGCAAAAAAAGTCAAAGAACCCATTCTTCCTTCTGCTCCCATGATTACCTTCCTTCTATTCTGTTCCTGCCACTCACATATATTTTACAAATTCAATGGGGAGGTTATTCTGGTGAAGTAACCTGAGTTCTGAGTGCAGGACTACGCAATTGACATTGGGGCAGAGGAATTAGCATCAAACACAGATAATTTCAGGGCAAACCACAACATGAACCCTAGTGGCAAATCAGTGAACTGAAAATGGACTTCTTATTGGTAGATTTTTGAGAAAGAAATAGAAGAGGTGAAGGTGCTTTCAACCACATAAGAAAAAAAATGCCAATGAAACAGAGCTGGTAGTAGACCAATATTCACAGAATGTATATGAACAGACCTATGGCACCAACTGCATGTGATGCAGAAGATAGCCTTGTTGGGCAACAAAGGAAGAAGAACCCTTGGTCCTGCCTAGGTTTGACTTCCAGTTCAATTGAATGTCCAGGGGCAGTAAGGGGTGTTATAGGAGAAGTGTATGGGACTGGTAAGAGATCTTTTAGTCAGGAAAATGGGAAAGGAAATAATATTTTAAATGTAAATTTAGAAATTTCCAATTAAAAAAGCAATAAAATTTGTTAAAAAATAAAAAAATGAAAGAAATAAAAGAAATCTGTCAGCTAATTACACCTATTGACTCAGAATTTTAAGGAGTCACTATTGGGGAATGGTAGTCAGAGTAATACTAGTGGAAAGACTGATATGATGAAGTCATATCCAGAAGCTCTTCTCCCTCCCAGATATCAGTGCCAGACACATACTGCATTATTAGAATCCAATGCATGGAGGAGTTTTCTCTGTGCTGAGGACACAATACTTGCCTTACCTTTCTTCCTTAGGACCTTTTCCTTCTTGGCAAATAGATAAAAGCTATGAGCTCTCAGGAAAAAATTATAGTGTCCTTACCAACACCTGGCTTTTGGGATAAAAAATGAATTACTTAAACTATTTGACTTCCAAGAAAAATAACAAGCAGGGAAGTCCAGATTCTTCTGAGCTTCCCAGCTCCTGATTCCCAAATGTGGATGGCTCAGATCAAGGCTATTTATTCAGTGAATCTATCCAACCCCTACTCAAGGCTCAAGGAGTTTTCCCATTGACCATATATTTCTTCCTTTTTTATACCAAGACAGAAGGCCAGCCTCTGTTGGGAGCAGCTAAAGATGGTACTGAAATGCAGTGGTCATTTGCGGCACACAACCATTATGGCCGTGTCCCTGGCATTTTAGCATTTACAAGGCCAGGGTGATAAGCATGTTAGTAAGGTATCTCTCACTCCACCAATCCCCAGAGAAAAGTTTGTTACAGCCACTGTTTGTTTTGTATTTAAGGTGAGTGCCTTTGTTCCCCAGGGTCCCCCGTATCAAGAATAAGGTGTCCCTGCAATAAAGGCTGTTAAGAAGAGCCCAACGGTATTGCGTCTTCCTTGCTGGTCGAGGTGGGCGCATCAAGCTTCCTACTCCCCATGTCTGATCACTTTATCCTCTGTGTTCTCCCTGCCAAATGGCAGTTTTCAATAAATTAAAGCAAATTAGTGAACCCTAGAGGTACTGAAGGAATATCTGAGAGGCAGTTGCAGTCAGGACAATACTTGTGACATCACAGATGAAGCTAAGGCTCTCCAGGATACAAGAGATTTTTTCAGGCAGGGCCTAATGATGATGTCACTGAGAACGGCCATGGCATACCTGCTAAACAGCTTTCCTTACATTGACCAGATTTGGAGGTGCCCTTTCCAGGAGTGTCTCCTGTGACTCAGTGGAAACCTTTACATATTATGTATCTCTAAATCTAGAGAATTCTCTTTGCTTCATTAGGGGTTACTTGCTCTGAACGGACAAAGTTAGTCAGGGGCTTAGCATGGCTAGAAGATTTAGGAACAAGGAGTGGAGGAGATTCTTCTAGATAATATTTTATTCCAAGTCCATTCCTTTGACATACAGTTCAATATCACAGGTTTTCTCTATTTCCCAAAGGCCAGTATTTTGCCTACAGACCTAAATTGATGAATATTGTATTTCACTTTCTCCTTGTACATTCCATGATAAGAATCTTTATTAATATTCCTGTATGTGTACTCAAAATATCTGTTTCCATTTCCATTTTCAGCAAAGCAAAGGACAAAATGACTATAAAATTCAGTTTTCTAGTCTTATTTGATGTCAGTACTACACTATCTACCTTCCTGTGTTCCCATTGTTAGACTTGAGGGCTGGATGTTTTAGCATGATTCTCTCTGAAGGCCAAACATAAGATACCGGAGGGTGGGCAGAGAGAAGAATGGCTTGAGGACCAGTGAAAACTCAACTTCAATAGGTTCATAAGAACAGGAGGGTTTCTATTTGGCATTGTTTTTTATGGATTCTACATTATTGACCAAGCGGCACAGAATCCATGTTAACATTCCACCTACCCTCATAGCTGTAGGAGACACCAATATATATATATATATATATATATATATATATATATATATATATATATATATATATATCAGAAATATAGAGGATCACTGTCAGGGAAGGGTAATAGAGTAATACTTGTGGAAAGACTGAGATGATGATGTCTCCATTAGAAGCACTTCTCTCTCCCAGATATCGGTGTCAGACACAAAGTGTACTTCAGGAATCCAAAGCATGGAGCAGATTAACCAAGCTGAGGACACAATACTTTTCTTTCCCTTATTCCTTAGAACATATTCTTCTGGGCAAAAAGAATAAAAGCCATGAGCTCTCAAGAAAACAACTTTACCCTTCCCAACAATTAGCTTTGGGAAAAAGAAGTTAATGATATAAACTCTCTAACATCCAGGAACCATAACAAGCAGGGAAGTCCACATGCTTCTGAGAGGCTCCCAGCTTCTAATTCCCATATGAGGAGAGCTCAGAAAAATGCTATCTCTTCACCAAACACACTAAGCACCTAGATAAGACTCACTGAGCTTTCCCACGGACAACATATTTCTTCCTTGTTTAATACCAAGACAGAAGGCCAGTTTCCTTCTCCCCATCTCTGATATATCCTCATTGTTCTCCCTCCCAAATGGTGGTATGCTTTGAATCAGAGGCAGTTTTCTGGAAACCCAACTTTACCAGGCTACCTGTCCTGGGTCCACAGAACTCTATGAACTGCCGGTACCAATGTATGTTATAACTACCTACATTGGACAGCATGGCAAGATATGTCTAAGCCAGACATCAGGTTTATACAGTACATAAAATAATCTAGAACATTACAACATTAATGTATATCGTAAATTAATTTATATTCTCCTAGCATGAAAGCATGAAATTGAAATTAATGAATTAAGACATAAAACCAAACTTTAAATTCAATCCATATTAACATGAATACTCTCAAATACATTAAAATACTGCGTCATGGACATATCTGTGTTATCAGACATACACCTCAAATACTAGAGGTACTGAAGGAATATTTGAGAGGCAGTTGTTTCATGACAACACATGTGACGTCACAGGAGAAGAAAGGGGCTCTCCAGAATACAAGAGATTTTTCAAGGAGAGCCTAATGATGATGTCACTGAGAACTGCCATGGCCTACCTGCTAAACAGTTTCAGCAGCTATGTTGACTGAAAGCATCCGAAAATTTAGAAAAAAATACTAAATGGATGACATCACAGTTGTGATGGTCATGGACTGATTAGACCCATTATCATAGAGATGTCTTATTTCAGGGGAATGTATAGACGATAAAGCAGTAAATGGCCCTGAATTAAGAACCAGATGCCTGGTAAAGGTTCATGTTATTCACCCCCATGTTGTATGGGCCCAGAGTGAGAAGAGGGGGACTAGTGGGCAGGTTGTTGATTTCACAGAGGATGGTAGAAATAGAAACCAATTGTGGTAGGTGATATTCATATGGAAGAAAAAGGTTTATGACGTTCATGGTATATGTCTGATAACACAGATATGTCCATGACGCAGTATTTTAATGTATTTGAGAATATTCATGTTAATATGGATTGAATTTAAAGTTTGGTTTTATGTCTTAATTCATTAATTTCAATTTCATGCTTTCATGCTAGGAGAATATAAATTAATTTACGGTATACATTAATGTTGTAATGTTCTAGATTATTTTATGTACTGTATAAACCTGATGTCTGGCTTAGACATATCTTGCCATGCTGTCCAATGTAGGTAGTTATAACATACTTTGGTACTGGCAGTTCATAGAGTTCTGTGGACCCAGGACAGGTAGCCTGGTAAAGCTGGGTTTCCAGAAAACTGCCAATTGTTTCTGAAATAATGATCTTTGTTCTTCGGTTCACTACCAACCTGTGGATTCAAGGTAGCCATTTGATTTTTTTTCATGCTCACATCTTATTTATACCATGAAGTCTCAGGTAGCAGGGGGTTGGGTATGTCACCAGGAGGTCAGTAGGGTCACAGGTCTTAGGGACACTTGTTGGGCATCCAGGTCAGTGATCTTGTTGCCTTTAGTCAAAAAGCAGTCATCTCTTTGATGTGCATAGCAGTGAAGCCTAGCAAATCATAGGGGAATCCAAATATCCTCTGGGGAGCCAAGACTTTCTCTATGTGCTTAATGTCCTTTCCTCAGCAACAAGGACAATTTTGTCTCCATATTATAGACGTGTGGAGTATCCAAAGCATAATGTCTGTGCATGTACAAGGTGACAGGCTTCCATTATCCTTTTTTGACATCCTGAGTCAGAGTGATAAATCAATTCTGTTCTCTGGGCCTAGGGACCTGTCTCTAAGGCTTGCCTCAAAATAATTTCAATAACAGTAACTATTGAAGCTCCTTGGTACCTTGCTCCATGTTTAATGACAATACTCCCAGCTGTGTTGAGTATTGAATTAGTGTCTTTCATGGGTTGGGGTTTTGCAGTAATCCATTAGGTCTGTCCAGGTAAATTGGATCATTGTTCTTACCTCAGGACAGTCAGTGATGAGCATCTGTGGGTCTACAGCACACAACAGGGTAACAGGATTTATGTAAAGTGTGTTTTTCCTTCTACACTCCAGGATGATGCAGTAATAGTATCTGTTCGTGTGCAAAAGGGACATATAGAAGCTAGTGTCTCATAATACTCTTGGGAGGGAATAGGGATGCAAATTTTAGAACAGGGGCAGAAGGAACACCCATTCAAAGTGTGCCCCACATGTGGCCCATACATATACAGCCACCCAATTAGATAAGATGGATGGAGCAGTAAAGAAGTGCAGGCTGACAGGAACTGGATGTAGATCTCTCCTGATAGACACAGCTAGAATCCAGCAAATACAGGTTAATGCCAGCAGCAAACCACTGAACTGAGAATGGGACCCCCATTGAAGGAATCTTGGAAGTGACTGACAGAGCTGGAATGGGCTAGAGACACCGTATGAACAACAATGCCCAAGCCACTACCCAAAGACTATACATGGACTTACCCTAGACTCCAACCTCATAGGTAGCAATGAATAGTCTAGTAAGACCATCAGTGGAAGGTGAAGCCCTTGGTCTGCCAAGACTGAACGCCCAGTGAACGTGATTTTTGGGGGGAGTGTGGTAATGGGGGTAGGATGGGGAGGGGAACACAAATATAGAAGGGAGGGGGAGGGGTTATGGGGATATTAGCCCAGAAACCGGGAAGTGGAATAACTATTGAAATGTAATAATAAATACTCAAGTTAATAAAGATGAGAAAAATAATAGAAGCTAGATTGTGCTGTTCCTTTTAAAAAGGCTTCAACTCTCTGGGATGATAGAAGTATAAAATGCTGACCCAGAAGTAACTTCCCTGTATCTTTCACAGAAGAGGAGCAGCTAATGTCACCTTTAGACAAGTGATCCTTCCTGAGGCTACAAGGTCCAGTTGTTTAGACAGGTGCACACAAGGTGTTTTCACGGCCCTAAAGTGTTTTTGTAAATCCTTCATGCAGTGTCTTTTCACTTGTTTCATGAACAAACCGATGAAAACATTCTGAGGAACCTTGAAAGGTTAGGGCTTGAACCACAAGAACTATCAAGCATCAAACTCCATACCTTCTGTCTCCACGCAGATTAGGTTCTAGTACCCCCATGTGTTCTGGGTATCTAGGATTTGCTATTTCTCCAAAACCCTGGTATCCAGGCAGAGAAATATCCACCCACACCAAGAATATCTCAAACCTGTCTAGTAACCTTTGGTGTTGGGACCAATGGGATTATTGCAACCATTCTCTGATACAGGATTTTTTTTGCCTCCCCCATATTTTTGTCAATATTTTCGTCCTCTTAATATAAAAATATGAACATTCCTAGCTCACCCTTTCTAGCTCAGTGATTATAACTCTTGGACCTGTGCCTCAGTGCCCCTTGAGTAATTATTTTGAGCTTCATGAGGGAGGAGGTGGTTATCTATCTGTTGAAAGGGTGTGGACCTGTGAAACTTCTGAGGCCATCATCAGACAGGACTGAAGAATTTTGAAATCAATGGATGAATAGGGTCTAAGTTATTTGCCGACTTTTACCTCCCGCTGTAACTATCATTCAAAATTTAATTTTATCTCCTTTGCCAAAGGGAACCTGAAGAATACATCTTTCAAGAACAAGACAATCTACACACTTTTCTCTGGAGGATTCAGACTTCTGAGTGTATATGAGATCGGAACTATGGGGTTGGTAGTCTCTACCCTCTAATGACAGTCCCTCATATCTTGGATAGTTTATATAATAAATAGCCCAGTTTCTTCTCAAGTAATGACAACATACTCCAGTGAGACTGGCAAGATATCAGGACGCCCATCTCTTTCAGCTGGGTAATATAGACTGTATCTCTCCCTTTGCTTCCACAGTGTGCATTATTTAATCTACATATGCACAAATGATCTGGTTAGTTGAATAATTATGAGATTATATTTTAGGGACAGGTCTGAGAGGATAGATTCTCCCAATATACCTAGGATTCTTCATTACTAATCTGAAATTACAAATCTGAAAGGTATTCCAACTATCTTTTTAATAGGGAGCAGGATTTTCACAAAGAAGGTATTCTTTTGGTAAACAGAAACAATGTTTACTTTGTTAGTGTCTGGAAGTCTAACTGCATCTCATTTTTCAAAAAGCTGGTGGTTGCTTTCGGTTTATGTAAGAGGCCTCATGACAGAAGGAAACAGGTGCAAGAGGGGGCAATCAGACATGATCAATAACATTTGAGTTATTATCCCCTTGCCTATGTCAATGGCATGTTTGCTGCTTCAGAGATATTAAGGGAGTTTTCCTTTTGCTACGGTGAATGCTTTCTTTGGTTCAGGTAATTGTCATAGTACATTATTGAGGACTGAATATGTAGATCCAGTGACCATTACAAAATCAATTGCTTTGTCACAATTTTAAGTTTTACCATAGACTCCTGGAGTACAGTAGCCTGGGCACCGTCACTGTCCTAACTGTAGGACCTACTGTACCTTTTAATACCAATTACATCACTTATTTTTCCAATGTTCACTTCATTTTCAAGAGGCATATTGGTCTTTCTCCAATGGTTGCTTGCTCGCTTCTAGCCCTTTTCATGTTTGTTTTAAAAGCCTTGATTATTATTCAAATTTACTCTTCGGATTACCACTAATGGCCTTCTTAAATCTCCAGTCCTCCTGCCTCTCAATCAGATCTCTATTTTCAAACTAATTTAAACTACTACTAACCACTAAGACTCATCAATACCTGCACATCCCTCTAATCTTTTTAAATCAAATATCTTGTGTGAAATGAGTGACAAAAGCACTCTTCAACATCTCCTAGATCCAGGGCATCTAGGACTATTGGAGTATTGTTATGATAAGTCCATAGAAACTATTTTAGAAAAGAAGTATGTTCTGAGGTACCCTGTGTGAAGTCACTTATATTTACAGGTTTTCTGGCCTCTGAAATGCTGCTTGTAGCCCACCCAGAAAGTCTGGTAATAGATGACCAGGACCACAGTACCTTGGTCAAGGTCAAAATCCTAAGGGAGCTGTGTGGAATGGGAACAGACTCTCAATAAAATTAGTGTATTCAGTCAGAGATCCATATATGGACTCAGAATCTAGTTTTTACTTTCCAAAATTATTCAATCCTTCTCTTCTGATATGAACAGGGTGGCCAGTAACAGTTTGCAAGCATTGTCTTTGGGTTGATTAACTTTAAAAAAATTCTCTAAAATAGAGATGAGTGTCTGAGTTTTCTCAGAGGAAGAGGGTTTCTATGTGCTCTAGTAGTATTGGTCACTGGTCCTTAAAGAAACACATATCATAACTCCGGATAGGGGCTCTTTACTCAGATATTTTCTTCCAAAATGAGAATGATCAGAGGCAAATAATTGCAGGAACTGCACATACTGAAGCTATATTCAGGTGTTCAGGACACAAGGAACTTAATCGGTTCAATAATAGGTATGCAAGGGGATACTTCAGTAGAGGAAGAGGAAAAGGCACTTGGGCACAGCTTATGCACAGGATGAGGTCACCAATCCTAAAAAGTAAGAGGATAGGTGTAGTTCTTCCTCATCTTAATAAATGTGTAGAAAATTTTTTAATGTTTTTTCTCTCCACGCTTGGTTACTAGAAGATTGATATAATTTATTTTTTATTTATATTTTAATTGTTATTCCCTTTCCCTGTTTCACCTCCAGGAACCAACTATCCCATCCCTCTTCCCCTGATTCTATGAGGGAGCTCCTTATATACCTACCCACCTACTCCCTCCCACCTTCATTCCCTGACATTCCCCTACCCTGGGACATTGAGCCTTGTCAGGACAAAGGACCTCTCCTTACAAGTCCATCCTCTGCTACATATGTGGCAAGAGTTATAGGTCAATTCCTGTGTACTGTTGGGATGTTGGTTTGGTCTCTGTTATTTCATAGGGGAAGTTTATTTTTAAAGTTGCCACAGATATAATTTTAAGGAAACAGGTGCAACCCAGAGAGGAAGGTGTTGTTATAAACCTAAGCACATATCTATGGAAGGAAACTAATTAGAGTGGCGAGGAGTTCTTATGATGCCCATCCATACTTCTCCAGATTTCCAGTGGTTTTATGTCCCTGAACTCAGCAATTTCACATTAACGGAAGGTAATTCTAATTCAAAGAATACATAAACACCTACTTTTCTTTATAGGTCTTCAGGAAATAATAAAGATAATATCCCAAGGAGTGAACTGCTTATTAGTTTTAATACAAAATTCTCAATTCAGAATGACAAATAACAAAATGGTCAGAAGAGACATAGATAGACAACACATAATGAAATAAATGAATATAAGGAGACAATTAATGGTGGCTACAACACAATCATACACTTGGAAAAAGTGTCAGTTGGAGACATCTCACTAGAATCTTGATGTCTGTTACCTGCAGTAAAAAATGCCCATCACTATGTGTTCAAACAGAAGGTGTTATCTACAGTATTACTTCTAGAAGTGACAAAATAGATGAGAATTTCTATAGGAAATTTAGACTAGTCTAGCACAGGTGCCTCAACCAGTGTGTTGAGGTTCTTTGTCTTGGTTCCCTGTGGAATGTATCAGGTTGCACCTTGAAAGAAATCTACAGACATCAGGGTCATACTCCATGATGAAATGTATAAGTTGCTCAAACTGTACAATTTCAAAAAGATAAATCTATTGCTTCATGATATTACAGGGTAAAATCGAAAGACCACTCAGAATGACCAAGACTTGGAGGGAAACATTTTCAATAGACTAACTCTAAATGCAAATTACCAGATTCATTTTTATTTATTTTTACTTTTTATTAACTTGAGTATTTCTTATTTACATTTCGAATGTTAAAGACAAAGTATACAAGAAAAAAAATACATCCTATTTGGCTAATGCAGTGGGAAACAAGAAAGCAGTTTAACAAGAGTTAAGAACATGCAGTGAGCTAGGTCATTTTCTCAGTTTCTAGAAGAGAATTGTGTGCTCTGCCGCAAAACTTTCAGGCCAGGGGGTAGAATTGAGAGACAGCTTGAGCTTGGAAAAGATAGAGAGATCTTTGTCCTCATAGCCAATGTAAAAAGAAAATAGCCAAACTCATGAAGAATGACAAAGGGTGCAAACCCATGAGGCATGGAGATTGGTATCTAATGAGGTGCTTCTGATGGGTGAAGAAAATAAGACAGGGTAGTGAAAAAGGTATTTATAAATACAACCTAAGTTGGTATTTACACATGGTTGTCTTTATAACCATAACCAGTTGTAGAAAATGATTAATAATTGAAATCAATAATTCCTTCGTATTTTGTTAACAAAGTGTTTCTATAGATTTTTGTGTTTTCTTACATCAATTTCTTTATCATGCAATATAATATCAATTAAGAAAATGCAATCGTTTTCATATTCATTTCAAACTTGAGATACTAAAAGAATGTGCCATAAAACCCATTTCACCTATTCTAAATGTATAACGCATTCGACATTGTGGTATTGATAATTATATCACATTCAGTATGACTATGACTTGGTTAAATATTTAGTGCATTTTTATTTGTATGTAGGATCATTCTATTTTATCAAAGTGCCATTATAATCTGGTTATTATTTTCATTTACAAATAATTCACGATATAGGGAAATATGATGGTGTCTCCAGTTCACTAGAAGTAGACTCGTGATGACTATATTTGGTTGCCTACTTGACTACAACTGGAATTACCAAAAACCATAAAATAATGGGCATATCTTTGAAGGACTTCTGATTTCATTCAAAGCGAGAAAATCTACTTCTTGTCTGAAATTGTAAAATACAAAAACACACCTTGATCCAGATATTTAAACCTGCTACAATGTGGGCAACTACTTCTATTGGAAGCCTGTATGGGGACATGGAAGAAAGAAGTGTTTGTTCTTATCCTGCTTGCTCTGTCTTGATAGCAAGTTTATTTCATTACTGGCATTAAATCATAATTCGAAAGAATTCCAAAGCTCCTGAAGACAACTTCAGACATCATTCTTGGTGACTCAGCAACTATAAGATCCTTGAACTTAACTTTCACAGCCAGCCATTGTTGGATTAGCTGGACCAGAGCCTGTAAGTCACTCAAATAAATCTCTCCTCCCCCCATATGTCCAGAAACACATACAGGGACTCACACACACACACACACACACACACACACACACACACACACACACACACACACACACATATATATATATATATATATATATATATGTATATATATATATATATATATATATATATATACCTCAGATCTATACTTCTCTATCTGTTCATCTACTTACCATGATACTACCTAGACATGTAAATAGACACATGCATTAATGTTAGGTTGCTTCAAATTGGTATAGACCCAGGATATAGTAGTTGCCTCCAAACATGTCAGAGGGACTTGGTGCTTAATTCTTCTCAATCCAAGATATCTGTTACTGATGTGGAAGCAAACTTCCTCCACAAATTAAAATAAACTTCCTCCACAGGACATAAAAAAAAAAAAAAACGGTGTGTGAGTTTATAGGTATCTTAAGAATAAAGTTAAAGAATGCCAAGAAAGAATTTGGGTTTCAATTAAATTTCATGCATTTAGACTATGTCTTTAGCACTATATTTCATGGCTCACAACTCTGCTTGTGTTCTCTGAGACCTACAGGCACAATGGACAACCAGGAAGACACTGCTTCATGCACTTGCCAGTCAAATCCCCTTAAAGCACACTCTGCAGGAGTAAACTACACCCTCAATTTTGCACTCCATTTTCTGATGCACAACTACAAGTGCTTTCATGGAGACCAGCTGTGACAAGGACTAACCAAGTAAGATCGTGCCCCAATTCTTTGTCTAACAAGACCCCTTAAAGCACACCCAGGAACCTTAAATAGCACCCCAATCCCTAGGGTCCATTATCTAGAGAACAACTTCCACCTTCTTTGCTCTAGATTAATCTGGTAACAGGGTCCCCAATCAAATATATACTAGAAACCATAGAAACAAGTTTAGCACCCAAAACCCAAGAGGCCACATAGGCCGTAAAACCTGTGGATAGACCCCTACTGGGTTTGAAATTTTGCAAGTAACCTGTGCTCTGGGACACTCAGACCAGAAGTCAGAGAGAAAATAGGAATCATTGGAGTGGGGCATCCTAAAGCACTTTTCAAACAATGATAATCTCAGAAATCATCCCGTAAATTCATAATAACTGCAAAACCAAGAGGGATAAAGACCAACATAACATCACAATCAATAACACCCAGGGAAATTGGTAAAACCGTGTTCTAGCTATCCTAAAGCAGACTGTCATGAATAAAAAATTACAGCTGCAACAGAAAATGACCTTATATCTAATCTTATGAAGATGGTAGAGAACTTTAAAGATGTGATGAATAAGCCCTGTAAATAAATAT
Organism: Rattus norvegicus; assembly: GCF_021556685.1. NCBI lineage: Eukaryota > Metazoa > Chordata > Mammalia > Rodentia > Muridae > Rattus > Rattus norvegicus. The sequence goes on from NC_141555.1 coordinate 18,051,506, forward strand.
AGGAAGATACAATCAAACGAGTGAAGAAAATGAATAAGTTGTTCAAGACCTGAAAAGAAAAATAAAAGAAATAATAAAAGCATAAAATAAAGAAACCCTGGAGATGGAAACCTTAGGTAAGAGAACAGAAACTATAGATGCAAACATCAATAAGATAATACAAGAGATGGGAGTGGTAATCACAGGCATATAAGACTGATGGAATTAATCTATCAGTAAAGATAAAAATTAAATCTAAAACCTCCAGGAAATATGGGACACTATGAAAAAAGAAAAACAAACAAACAACCAAACCTAAGTGCAATAGGAATAGAAGGAGAAGATTCTCAGTTCAAAAGTCCAGGAACTATTTTCAACAAAGCAATAGAAGAAAAGGTATAAGGAAGAGGCTTGTGGCTGACTTGCCATAGAAAGTAGGAATAAATATTTTTTTTCCTGAATTCCTGCTGCTAAGTAGCATGCGGTAATCAACACATATTAACACTTGTTGAAGCACAAGTAATAAAGAGCTAAGGTTTAGCACAGAACAGTAGGACAAAACAGAAATAGTTAATAAAGAGTCATTTTTGATAAACAAGTGATTCCCATATTTATTTATAGTCATTTGGATCTGATCACAATCTATGGATCTGGGAATCAACTTCTTTGTTCTGGGTGAAGGTCCCCACAATGACTCTGCATTGCTCTGGAATGGCATCTTGTATTTACATTCTTGTGTGCTAATTTAACAATAATCCAGAATCATCCAACCTAGCTGTCAAACATCACATTATCTGATGTTTCCAGGCCAAGTGATTGCTAGGCCCTACTGGCCATGGCATATCACTGTGTTAAAAATCCATTGTAGCCCTCAGCAATGCTTCTTCAAAACTTGACAGCAGCTGCTGTTGTAATACACACATCCTTTGATACATAGACTTTCACCTGTGAAAAAGTAAAACCTTTACCGCAGGCTGATCGTGTATTCTGTTGTCCACTGTGCTATACTTTCAGCCAACACATGCCACTGTGTCCTTATTTGATATTGCAAACACTATTGGGAAACATCTGCCTATCCAAAAATCTCAAATGAAATCAGGATGAACTTTATAAACCCTTTTTTCATGATCAGACCTTTAGTTCAGGCTTTGAAACATAACAATACACACTGATTTTCCTCATGGAAGAATATATTCCTGACAAGAGGGGGGAAAGATTGCTCTCATCTCTGTAGAGCATTAACGTCAGCATCCCATGTGTGTGATATGGAGTAGCCTCAATACTGTACTGTGGAAATAATATGATGCTTTTGGTATAGTCTGTCTAAATAACAGTATAACATCTATTTAGATTCCTGTCCCAGCACATACAGAGGCCTGAGGATTCATTCAGCTTGCTAAAGCCCCTAATAGAGGAGCTTTGCTCACCAACTCTTTGTTGTTGTACCCCTTATAGGGCAACATGCTAGTGGGTGTCAAGGTTCAGAACAACTTTGTCATATGTATATATATACATATATATATGATATAGATATATAGATATATAGATATATAATATATAGATATATAGATATATAGATATATAGATATATAGATGTATAGATATATAGATATATATAGATATATATAGATATATATATAGATATATAGATATATAGATATGTCATATAAAACATCAGGAAACAGATTGGGAAAAGGTCTACACCTATACTCACCTGACAGAGGGCTATTACCTAATACATACAAAGAACTCAAGAAATAACGCTCCAGAGAGACAAAAAACACTATTAAAATTGTAGTCCAGAACTAAACAAAGATTTCTCAACTGAGGAATATAAAATATCTGAGAAACATCTAAAGAAATGTTCATCATTTTTAGTCATCAAGGAAATGTAAATGAAAACAACCCTGAGATTCCTCCTCACACATGTAAGAATGGCTGAAATAAAAACTCAGGAGACAGCAGATGTGTATAATGATGTCAAGAAAGAGGAACACTCTTCTTTGTTGGTGGGATTACATACTGGTTCAACCACTCTGGAAATCAGTCTGGAGATTCCTCAGAAAATTAGAAATTGCACTACCTGAGGACCCAGATAGATCTCTCTTTGCCATATAACAAAAAGATGCTCCAATATACAAAAAGGACTCATCCTCAACTATGCTCATAGCAGCTTTATTTATAATACCCAGGAAATAGAAGGAACCCTAATGGCATTCATCCGAGGAATGGTTACAGAAAATGTGGTACATCTACACAATGGTGTACTACTAGGGTATCAAAAACAATGATCTCAAAAAGTCATAGACAAATGGTATGAACTAGAAAATATCACACTGATTGAGGTAACCCAATCACAGAAAAACACACATGTTATGCACTCACTGATAAGCGGCTATTAGCCCAAATTCTTGAATTACCCTAGATGCCTAGAACAAATGAAACTCAAGACGGATGATCAAAATGTGAATGCTTCACTCCTTCTTTAAAAGGGGAACAAGAATACCCTTGGCAGGTAATAGAGAGGCAAAGATTAAAACAGAAACAGAAGGAACACCCTTTCAGAGCCTGCCCCACTTGTGGCCCATACATATATAGCCATCAAATTAGATAAGATGGATGAAGCAAAGAAGTACAGGCCGACAGGAGCCAGATGTAGATCTCTCCCGAGAGACACAGCCAGAAAACAGCAAACACAGAGGCGTATGCCAGCAGCAAACCACTGAATTGAGAATAGGACCCCCGTTGAAGGAATCAGAGAAAGAACTGTGGAGTTTGAAGGGACTCGAGACCCCATATGTACAACAAAGCCAAGCAACCAGAGCTTCAAGGGACTAAGCCACTACCTAAAGACTATACATGGACTGACCCTGGACTCTGACCTCATAGGTAGCAATGAATATCCTAGTAAGAGAACCAATGGAAGGGGAAGCCCTGGGTCCTGCTAAGGCTGAACCCCCAGTGAACTACATTGTTGGGGGAGGGCAACAAGGGGGGAGGATGTGTAGGGGAACACCCATAAAAAAGGGGAGGGGGGAGGGGGATGTTTGCCCGGGAACCGGGAAAGGGAATAACACTCGAAATGTATATAAGAAATACTCAAGTTAATAAAAAAAAATGGCCTTGCACCATAGACTTCCAGACCAAAAAAAAAAAAATCTCAACTAGAAACACTTCTCTCTCCCAGATATCATTGTCAGACACAAACTGCACTATAGGAATCCAAAGCATGGTGAAGAGTTGACTCTGATCTGAGGACACAATACTTATCCATCCTATCTTCCTTAGGACACTTTCTTTTTGACAAAGAGAAAAAAGGCTATGAGCTCTCAGGGAAACAACTGTGCCCTTTCCAACACTTGGCTTTTAAAATAAAGAAGAAAATGCTATAAATTCCCTTACTTCCAAGAACCATAATAACAGGGATGTCCAGATGTTTTTGGGAGGCTCCCAGCTTCTGTTACCCATATATGGAAGGCTCATATCAAGACTATCTCTTCATCATTCCTACTATATCTGTACCAAGGACTCACTGAGCTTTCCCAAGGACCATGTATTACTTCCTTTTTTTTATACCAAGAAAGAAGGCCAGCTTCCTTCTCCCCATCTCTGATATTCATCCTCTTTGTTTTCACTCCCAAATGGCTGTTAACTCTGAATTAGAGTTCAATTAGTAAACACTAGAGGTAGTGAAGGAATATCTGAGAGGGAGTTGCAGTCACGACAACACTTTTGACATCACAGAAGCTAGGGCTTTCCAAGTTACAAGAGATGTTTCAGGGTGGGCCTAATGATTATGTCATTGAGACATGTCAATGCTTATCTGTTAAACAGCTTTGTTACATTGACCAGATTCGAGGATGCCCATTCCACGTATGTCTCCTGTGACTCAGTGGAAACCTTTATGTACTCCATCTCTCTAAATCTAGAGACGTCTCTCTGCTTCATTAGTGGTTATATACTCATGATGGAGAAAGTTAGTCAGGGGCTTGGCATGGAAGAAAGATTTAGGAACATCTAGTGTAGGAGATTCTTCTTGATAATATTTTTATTCCCAGGTTCATTGCTGTGACATAGAGTTAAATTTTCTAAGCTATGTATGTATCACAAGGGCCAGTATTTTCACTACAGACCTTTAATTAAATGAATATTGTATTTCACTTTCTTATTGTACTTTCCTTGACAGGGGACTTCATAAATATTTCTGAATGTGTACTCAAAAATTCTGTTTTCCAGTTCCATTTTCTGCAATGATTTTTGGCAACAAAGTGTGCCCAGCTATAGAGTGAGCATAACGGTGTGAATACTGTGTACTCACTTCAATTAATAAACTCATAAATGCTTATTTTATGTAAAAATTACCAGACTTCAGCAAAGCAAAGGGCAACATAGAATATACTATTCGGTTCTCTAGTCGCATTTGATATCAATTCTACACTAAATATCTTCCTGTGTTCCCATGGCCAGACTTGAGGGTTTTGGATGTTTTACCATTACTTTTTCTTTAGTAGAAAGTTTAGATACTGGAGGATAGGCACGGAGAAGAATGGCATGATTACCAGTCGAACCTCAAATTCAATATGTTCTTAATACAAGAGGCGGTCTGTTTGACATTGTCATTTGTGAATTTTACATTCTTGACCTAGTTGGGCAGAATCTATGTTAACATTCCACCTATCCACCTAGCTGTAGGAGCCACCAAAAGTATATATATATACACACACACACACACACACACACATACATAATCTGCCCTCAAACGATATAAAATTGATGAAGCTAAGAAGTGCATTCTGCCAGGAACCGGTATAGACCTTTCTTGAGAGACACAGCTAGAGTATGTGAAATACAGAGGTAAATGATAGTGGCAAACCCGTGGACTGAAAGTGGACTTCTTGTTGGTAAATGTTGAGCAAGGATTACAAGAACTGAATGGGGCTTTAATCTCCATAAGAACAATGCCAAATAAGGAAATCTTTCTGGTACTAAACCAATATTAAAAGACTACACATGGAAAGACCAATGGCTCCAATTGCATATGTGTCCGAAGATGGCCTCGGTGGACACCAATGGAAGAAGAGGCCCTTGGTCCTCCCTAGGTTTGATACCCAGTTCAACGGACTGTCAAGACGCAATAAGGGGGGTTATAGAAAAACAGGGGGGGCATGTTAGGGCTCTTATGGGCAGGAAACTGGAAAAGGAAATTACATTAGGAATGTAAATATAGAAGTATCCAATAAAAAGCAATAAAAATTGCTAAAAAATAAAGAAAAAACAAATGATAGAAGTAAAAGAAAAGAAAACTGTCAATGAATCACACGTATTGACACAGAAATCTAAAGGGAACTTGTCAGGGAATGGTAATCAGAGTAATACTAGTGGAAAGACTGAGATGATGATGTCTCAACTAGATGCACATCTCTGTCCCATATTTCAGTGTCAGAAACAAAGTGCACTATAGGAAACCCAAGCAAGGAGGAGTTTACACTGAGCTGAAGATACAATACTTGTCATCCCTCCTTCCTTAGGAACTTTTTCTCCTGGGTAAAAGAATGAAAGTCATGAGCTCTCAGAAAAACAACTGTACCCTTCCGAACACCTGGCTTTTGGAATAAAGAAATTAATGATAAAAAATCTCTGACTTCCAGGAACCATTACAAGCAAGGAAATCCAGATGCTACAGAGAGGCTCCCACCTCCTGAATCCCATATGTGTTATGGTCAGATCAAGGCTATGTGTTCAGTGAACCCTCACAACCCCTACATAGCACTCACTGTGCTTTCCCAAGTACCACATATTTCTTCATTTTTTAAAAATAAAACAGTAGACCAACTTCCTTCTCCCATTCTCTGATATTTACATCCTCTTTGTTCTCACTCCCAAATAGCTGTTTACACTGAAATAAAGGCCAACTAATAAACCTTAGAGTTACTGAGGAATGTCTGAGAGGCAGTTGCAGTCACGACTACACTTGTGACATCAAAGAAGAAACTAGGGCTCTCCAGGATACAAGACATTTTTCAGGGATGGCCTAATGATGATGTCACTGAGAACTGCTATGTCCTACCTGCTAAAGAGCTTTCTTTATATTGACAAGATTCTAGGGAGTGTCTCCTTTGACACAATGGAAACCTTTACATATTACATCTCTCGGAAACTAGAGAGTTCCCTTTGCTTTATTAGTGGCTACGTGCTCTGAATGGAGAAAGTTATTCAGGGGCTGGGTATGTGTAGACAATATCTAGGAACATGGGATGTAGGAGATTCTTCTGGATAATAATTTTATTACCAGGTCCATTCCTATGACAAAGAGTTCAATTTCCTAAGTTCTATCTGTTTCCAAAAGGACATTGTTTCCCTAAAGTTATTTAATTGAGTGGATTTTGTATTGCATTTTCTAATTGTTCATTCATTGATAGGGGGCTTTATAGATATTCGTGAATGTGTACCCAAAAATTCCGTTTTCCAATTCTAATTTTTTGCAATGAATTTCGCAAAAAAGCTGCCCAAGCTAAAGAGTGAATGTAATAGTGTAAATATTGTGTACCTACTTCAAATGATAAACTCCAGAATTTTTATTTAATGCAAAAATTATCAGACATCAGTAAAGCAAAGAACATCATGGAATATGGAATGTGGTTCTGTAGTCCCATTAGATATCATTTCTGTAATATCTACCTTCCTGTTTTCCAAGGGTGAGACTTCAGGCTTTTGGATATTTTAGCATGATTCTTTCTTCAGGCCAAACATAAGATACAGGACGATGGAAAGGGAGAGGAATGGCTTGAGGTCCTGTAAAACCTCAACTTCAATAGGTGCATAAGAACAGGAGGGGGTATATTTGGTTTTGTCATTTGTGGATTCTCCATTCTTGAACTAGGAGCTCAGAATCCATATTAAAATTTCACCTAATTTCATAGATGTAGAAGCCACCAAATAGAGAGAGAGAGAGAGAGAGACAGAGAGAGACAGAGACAGAGAGACAGAGAGACAGAGAGACAGAGACAGAGACAGAGACAGGGATGGATGGATAGATAGATAGATAGATAGATAGATAGATAGATAGATAGATAGATAGATCAGCCACCAAAACTAGATACGATTAAGATTAATGAAGCTAAGAATTGCATGCTGCCAGGGACAGGTTATAGATCTTTCCTGTGAGACACAGCTAGAGCATGTCAATTACACAAGTGAATGCCAGTGGGAAACCAGAGAATTGTAAATGGACCTCTTGTTGGTAAATTTTGAGAAAGTATTACTAGATCTGAAGATGCTTTCAACCCCATCAGAAGAACAATGCCAATGAACAAGAATTTTCTGGTACTATACAGATAATCAAAGACTGTACATGGACAGACCTATGACTCCAACTGCATATGTAGCAGAGGATAGTATTGTTGGAAACCAAAGTAAGGAGAGGCCCTTGGTCCTGCCTAGATTTGACTCCTAGTTCAAGGAAATGTCAAGGGGCAGTAAGGGGTGTTTTAAGGTAAAGGAAGGGAAACGTTCAGGTCTCTTATGGTGAGGAAACTGGGAAAGGAAATAACATTTAAAATGTAGATATAGAAATATCCAAAAAGTATTAAAATTAGCTTAAAAAGTAAAAAAAATATAATGACAGATATATAAGTAAATAAAACTGAAAGGTAATCAGACATATTGATTCGGAAATCTAGAGGGACACTGTCAGGGAATGGTAGTCAGCATAACAGTAGTGGAAATAAGGAGATGATGAAGTCTCATCTAGAAGCGTTTCTCTCTCCAAGATATCAGTGTCAGAAATAAACTGCACGATAGGAATCCAAAGCATGGAGAAGATTACTCTGAGCTGAGGATATAATACTTGTCTATCCCTTTCTCCTTAGGATTTTTTCCTTCTGGGGGAAAAATAAAAGGCATGAGCTCTCGGAAAAAAAATCAACCCCCCCCCAAAACAAAACAAAACAAAACAAAACTGTACCCGTCCCAATACCTGGCTTTTGGAATAGTGAAATTAATGATAAAAAATCTCACTGTGCTGTCCCATGTACCACATATTTCTTCATTTTTTAAACTAAAACAGAAGGCCAACTTTCTTCTACTGATTTCTGTTAAGTACATCCTCTTTGTTCTCCCTCCCAAATGGCTGCTTGCACTGAAATAGAGGCCATTTAGTAATCCCTAGATGTATTGCAGGAATATCTGTGATGCAATTCCTTGTGACATCACAAAAGCTAGGGCTATCCAGGGTACAAGTAATTTTTCAGGGAGGTCCAAATGATGGTGTCACTGAGAACTGCCATGACCTACCTGCTTACCTTACATTACCAGATTCAAGGGTGCCTTCTCCAGGAGAGTCTCCTGTAACACAGTGGTAATATTTATGTACTACATCTCTCTACAGCTGGTAACTTCTCTTTGTTTCATCAGTGGTTACAGGCTCTGAATGGACAAAGTCAGTTAGGGACTTGTATTGGGTAGAAAAGATGTAGGAACATGGGTTGTAGGAGATTTTTCTGGATAATAACTCTATTTCCGGGTCCATTCCTGTGACAAACAGTTCAATTTCCTAGGTTTTCCCTCTTTCCCAAAGGCCATTTTTTTCTCTACAGACATTTAATTGAGTGAATTTTGTATTTCATTTTCTGATTGTTCATTCCTTGATAGGGGACTTTATAGATATTCCTGAATGTGTACTCAAACATTCTGTTTACCAAATCTAGTTTTTTGGTTTTTTTTTTTTTTTGCAATGATTTTGGCAACAAAAATGGTCTAGCTATAAAGTGAATTTACAAGTGTAAATATTGTGTACCTACTTAAAATGATAAACTGCCAAATTTTTATTTTATCCAAATACATACCTGCCTTAGTAAATCAAAGGAGAGCATGGACTATCGAAGGTGGTTCTGTAGTCCCATTTGATATCATTTCTGTAATATCTACCTTCCTGTGTTCCAAAGGGTGAGATTTCATCGTTTGACTGTTTTAAAATGATTCTTTCTTCCGGCCAAAGATGAGATACAAGAGGATTGGCAGGGAGGGAAGAACTTGAGGTCCAGTGAAACCTCAACTTTAATAGGCTCATAAGAACAGGAGCGAGTCTATTTGGCATTGCCGTTTGTGGATACTACATTTTTTATGTAGTTGCTCAGAATCCGTGTTAAAATGCCACCTTATTTCATAGCTGTACGAACCACCAAAAGTATATAACAGCAACCAAACCTAGATAAGATTGATGAACCTAAGAACCACATTCTGTCATGGAACCAGATATAGATCTTTCCTATGGGACACACCTAGAACATGTCAAATACAGAAATGAATGTGTTGTTGCGAAAATATAAAAATAAAAAAGTAGTCTTTTACCCCGCTAACGTTGGCACCGTAATTTCCCAAGTCCATGGTAGATATCTTAGTTGAATACATCCCCACTCCTCATCTGCCTAGTGTCTCTTACTGCCACACACGTTCTTACACTCAAAACCTCACATAAAAGAACACTCAACAAAATAATCTTTGGCCCAATTGATAAGATATAATAGACCACTTAAGCATACAAAGCCTGGAACCATCCATACCTTAGGAAAATTAATAACAACCAGTAAATACACAGAGCAGAATTTTAAATTCACCAGCCATTCCTTCTCACCCTCTCCTCTTCCTGTCTCTCCGTTTTCCTCTAGTCTCTTCTACTGCCTTCAAACTTCTTTCCTGCACATCCGTCGTTTTCCTCCAAGGATAGGCCTCCTTCTATTCTGTACCTGCCCCTCACCTACACTTCACAAATTTAATGAGGAAGTGGTTCTGGGGAAGTCACTTGAGTTCTGAGTACAGGACTAGGCAGCTGTCCTTGGAGCAGTTGATTAGCATCAAAATACAGATAACTTCAGTGTAAACAACGTTTCCCCCTTTTTGTCCAGTTAAACAGACTTTTCATTTATATAACAATTGAGTAAGATTTTTACCATTCTAGAATTTATAAAGCATTTGAGATACTCAACACCCAGTCCATCACTATATCACTTAGAAAGAACATTTAGTTCTTCATTTCAGCTACAGAACGGCTTAAAATCTATATTATGCCTTGGCTAGCTTGTATACTATGTGATAACTATCCAATAAAATATGTATATCCTGAGTTATATGTCCTGATGAACAATGAGGCTATAATCAGTCTCCAACCCCGCCAGAAATCTGAGAATGACCAAATATCTATACACATAGGAAGCCTAAGACGACTTTTAGTTATGAGGGGTTGTAGAGACAAATCTCCACCAGCACAGTCCCCTGTTAGCAACATGTGAGGGTAAGTCTTCAGCCTTCTGACACAAGATCAACTGACAGCCTCTTGAAACGCAAACTTGAAAGGGCTGATTACACTGTATTGGCAGGGTTTATCAGTCAAATCCTCTGCATAATTTGTCCTTTTCTGGATAGTATAAATCTGCAGATGAAACAGGCATTTTTCCCAGGAACTGCCTAGCCACAATGTATTGCCTCAATTGGAGGTATAGATGTTCAAATTCTTCATTAAATCTGCCAAAGGGGAACAGTTAGGAGCAACTAAAGATAAATAATAACTTAAATCTCAAATTTTGTGGATTTGTGACGTTTTTGAAAACTATCTATTTAAGACAATCTGGACTGTTGTCTTTATATCTTAATATTGAAAGTACTCTTACAAAGTTAGAGCCACGACTTTGCTATTTGAATCTTAACTCACAGGTGAAATCAACTCCGAAGTTTGTAATGACAACAATATTAGGATTGGCTCTTGTACTTTTAAATTTTTTTTTGTCAAATAAATTCTATTCCCAAACAAAGATAAGATTAAGCTTAGTTTCCAAATGCGATTCTGACCGTATAACTCAATCTATCTTTTTCCTCCCTGCTAAATTTCAACCAATTTTAAATTCTTTATAAAAACAACATTAGAATAACCACATCTAGCCCCAGCCCACAAATTCCAGGGAATTGAGACGACGACTCCTCCATAACTTCTTCAAGGTGTACATGGGTGTTGAGATATCTTTAGGGGTAGGTGGTAGGGAGAATGAAACAAATGTGATAGCTAATATGTCATGACTGGACCCAGCTGAAAGTCATTGAGACCAGAATTCCAAGTAGGTACACTCTGAAAAATACAACTCTCAAGACAAATGTTTTGAATCGAGATATCTTTTTGTTTTATTCTCCTGAATATATTTTGTCAGGCAGTCTACCACTCTCAAATCTGTATGACTCTGTGAGGTTTCCAGAGCCTAATCACAATTTTTAAAGACACAAGGACAAAATCTTTCTCCCAAAATACTCTGTTCCCTATTCTGAAATCAGAAAAGCTTGTATCTTTCACTCTCTCCCAGAATAATAATAAAAGCATAAAACTCAATGTCACACCCATCATGAAGATTAAACAATTTTTTAAAAAAATGAATTTATGTAAACTATGAGCCTGATATCACTCTGTACTCGGTGATATCAGGAAATTAACCCAAAGTTCCCGTGGAGCCCACATGAAGAGAATTTGAGCATCCTATTGTGATAAATATCAAAAGTAACCCCAAACCATCGCTAGCCTTATAGTGGGGTAATTCAATAAACTAACCAAATACATTTTATCAATTCTAATATCAATAAGCAATGCATCAAACGAGGACTTTTTCCCAAAATATCTCAATCTGTTAAGCTCTCTACCCGAAACCACAGATTTTTCTTTACCCTTATAACTTCTACAATATATGTCTGCATTCACTCTCCATGGCGTTACAGACATTTCATCACAACTCTCTACTTGGTAGTGAATAATTTTTCCCTATGTTTTGAACAGTAGATGAAAATCACCACATGATTCAGGTAATCTCTCTACTCTCTTCTTTCTCAAAACACACTAATCACTTGTTAATAATACCTGAAAAAAAAAAGACATTTTGTATAACTAGGATTTCCCCGAAAATTCCGGTGGAGCCCATGTTAAAAAGAATAGGAATATCCTGAAAGACTTTGTAAACAACTTTCTTTAAAAAACAGCTTTAATTTCTTAACTCTCTGAGCTGCCTTTACTTATCACACAGCAGGGGACCAACATCCTGTCAGCCCAGGATGCTTTCCCATTTTTTTGTTTGATTTCCAGCCCTTAAATTATCACATGACACTGGTGTCCTCTTACTTAGAAAACAAAAAAGTTCTCTCAACTTTTATGATTACTAGTGGATTCTTGCCCATCACCTTGGGTCACCATCTGTTGTTGTAAAAAAACAAAAAAAAAGGAAAGAAAAACTTGTCTTTTACCCTGCTATCACTACCACCGCAGTGTCCCAATATATCTGGGATGGTAAACACATCCCTACTCCCTGTCGGCCCAGTTTCACTTGCCGCCACACACTTTCCTATATTCAAACCCTCACATAGTAAAACACACAACACAATAATTTTGACCCAATTGATAAAATATAATTGCCCACTTAAACATATAAAGCACTTTACCATCCATCCCTTAGGAACATTAATAACAACCTGTAAATACACAGAGCAAAATCTTAACCTCACCTGCCATGGTTTCTCACCCTCTCCTTTTCCTATTTCTCCTTTTCCTCTAGTCTCCTCCTCTTCCTTGAAACATCCTTCTTTCTCCTCCAATGACAGGCCTCCTTCTATCCTGTACCTGACCCTCACCTGCACTTTACAAATTCAATGGGAGGTGGTTCAGGTGAAGTCTCCTGAGTTCTGTGTACATGAGTAGGCAGCTATACTTAGGGTAGTGGAATTAGCATCAAAATACAGATAACTTCAGGGTAAAGCACAACATGTACCTTTGATATCCTAGAGAAATCATTCAAGCCATGTAAAATTGCAAATATGATAATATTCTAGTTTCTTCTCATGCTTGATGCTGAAAAAAGTGATACCCAATACTATATGAGAACAAATATTACATAGTACACATAAAGAAAACAAATTACTCCCAAGGTCAACATAACTTCATACATAGGCAATTTGTTATAGAGTAACAAAGAGTAAGCAAAGTAGTTTTCTCAGTCGGTTTCCCTTCACTGTAGGCAGCAATTTGAATTTAGAGAGAAATGGTTTAATATCATATTATTTATCTTTAAATGTAGTCTAATAAGAATCTTCTAAAAAGCTCAAATCTAAACATCTGTATAAAAAAGTCATAACTACTTTAAATGATCAGACTGCACACCTGTGATTGTCAATCCTTATTAAATCCTATCAGGAAGCTGAGGGTACAACTGGGACAGAAATCCGTCCTCAACAGTCCAGACTCTGTGACAGTCACACCTTTAGTCAGTGCCACCAGTTTACTTGATGGCGGACCTTAAAAGTCCCAGCCTTTCCGAATTTCAAATTATTCCCCCATTTTTTTTTACATCAGAGCCAGTAGTTAAATCATGTTAGCAAGTTTAATGAACAATTTTATTTTTCCAAATTTTTACGGTTGGTGGCCATCTCTCATTATTCTACCTTTCCTTGGGTGATGGTGGAAGCATTGGTCTGCCACAGAGTAAACTCCTAAAAGACCTCGACCACTATAATTGCAAATGCCAATGATGTTGCTCCCTGAGTGGTGGGAAGCTCCATGAGGATTTTTATGTACTTCTTAGAAGTAGAGAGATAAGAGGGGAACAACCGAGTGAAATGCTGCATGAAGTTCTCAGTACACTTGGTCCTTGGTGCTATGACTCACCAAGGTGAAATGAGGCAGTGCTAAAGTGTGGGCCATACCCCAGGATTTTAAAACGCTGTGTCATTTCTGCTTCATAGGCCTTGACCATACTCCATGTCAGAACCAAATTTAAACTATGCTTTTACCCTGGATAGAATTTCAAATACTATACTGAATAGAGAGAGTGGCCAGCCTTACGTTGTCCTTCACTTTAATGGAATTACTTCAAGTTTTTTTATATTTAGCTTGATGTTCACTATTGGTTTTCTGTCCATTGCTTCTACTATGATTCTCCATAGGACTGGTCTCCCTTATCAATCTCACGCTTTTAGCATGAAGCAGGATTGGAATTGCTTTTTCAGCATCTAATGACATTATCATGTGATTTTTTTTCTTTCTGTTTCATTATATATTGGATTATATTGATGTATGTTGAGAAGTTGAACCATCCCTACCGCCCACTAGAAATTAAAAATTACATAGCATAATCTATAGGATGGATCATATACTCACCTGCATACTCAAACCCCACCTGCCCCCCCAAAAAAAACCAGCATGTAAACAAAAAACCATACACCCTACAGAACAGATTTTATACTAACATACACACTCAAACATCCAACCAAAAAAACAAAAAACAAAAAAAACAAAAACCAAAATACATGCAAGCAAGAAAATACTGTACCCCCAACATCAAAATAGCATGAAGTAAATATCACTGGTCACTAATATCATTAAGCATTAAAGGCCTCTATTAAACAATAAAAGGACAGAGGATAACACAATGGATTAAAAAAACCGGATCCGTCATTCTGCTGCATTCAAGAAACACACTCCAGCAATTGAGATAGACACAACCTCAGACTAAGGTGTTGGAAAAGGTTTTCCCAGAAATTGAAAAAATAAACAAGATGGTGTAGCCATTCTAACATCCAGCAAATCGGACTTTCAACCAAAAGTAATCAAAACAGAAGGGGAAGGGCACTTCATATTCATCAGAGGAAAAATCTACCAAAATGGCATCTCAATTCTAGATTTCCATATCCCAAAGACAAAAGTAGCAACATTAATGAGAGATATATTGCTGAAGCTTAAATATTACATCGAACCTCACACATTAATAGTGGGGGGCATCAGTGTGCCATCTCACCAAGGGCAGGTCATTGAGACAGAAACTAAAAAATAAAACAATAAAAATAGAAGATGTAAATGACACGGGTTTCAATTAATCTGACCTCACTGATAACTACACAATATTTCACATGAACACAAAAGTACACAGTTTCTTTTCAGTACCACATGGAATCTTATCTTAAACTGATCATGCATTCCCTCTTGAAATAAGCCACAGCAGATACAGAAAGACTGTGCTAACCATTGGATGTTCTCAGAACGCCATGGATTAAAACAATAACAAAAAGTCCATAAACTCTTGGATATTCAATATCTTTCAACTGCAGAACCACCAGTTCAGAGAAGACTTGAAAAAAAAAAGTGTCCTTAGAATTCAATTGAAATGATGGCATATTGTCTCCAAACTGAAGGGACATAAGGAAAACAGTGGTAAGAGGAAGGTGCACATGCAGCACAGAGCGCTTTCATAAAGAAACCGGAGAGACCCCACACTAGCAATTCCCAGCATACCTGAAAGCTCTAGAATAATAAGAAGCAAATACATATTAAAGGAGGGGACAGAAAGAAATGATCAGACTGGGGATGAGAGTGATCCATGAGAAAAAATTAGAATACAAATATTAACAAAAACAAGGGCTGGTTCCTTGGGAACATCAACCAGACAGACAAACCCTTAAACAGATAATGTAATAGGAGGTAAGACAGCATCCAAATGACAAAATCAGAAATGAACAGGGACCCGCATCAATGGACACTGGTGAAAGTCACAGAATCATTAGATCAAAAACCTGCTCTCTACAAAATTAGAATCTCTGAATTAAAAGGATGATTGTGTAGATGGATAACACTGACCACAGATAATGTGAGGTAAGATAAACTATGTTAATTGCTCTACAACCCCTAAAGAGACACAAAAAGTAATTAAAAGTTTACTCACTGCAAAATCCCCAGGGCCAGATTGATTGAGCACAGACTCCTACCAGATTTTCAAAGAATTCTCAACCTACCCCAAAACACAGAAACAGAAGGATAATCGCCAAACTGATTCCATGACACCACTGTAGCCCTGACACCGAAATCGCAAAACGATTCAACAAAGAAAGAATATCAGACGAATTGCCCTTACGAACATTGGTGGAAAAAATACTAGGTAAAATGCTCCAAAACAAAATCCAAGGACATATCAATCCGCCATCCAGCGCCATCTACTAGGCTTTCTCCTGAGGATGCAGGAGTGGATCAATCTATGAAAACCCATCAAAGTGACCCACCATATTAACAAACTGAACTGAAAAAAAAAATTCTGCCCTAAGCATTTCACATTAATTTGGGTACTCCCCTTGGAATTAAATTTGTGGTAGTTGCTTATCATGACATGTATATATATATATATATATATATATATATATATATATATAAATATGTACATATATATTTTAGTAAAGTAACATATTAAATTGTTAAATCCTAATACTATAATTTATAACAAATATTAATATATTATATTAATATTAACACATTGTATTTATACATTAAAATTTTTTAAATTTAAATTTAATATGGTAAATATAATTAATGTTAATATAGTATGTTACTATATTAAATTAATACATAGTGATATAATATTGTAACTGATATAATACATTAATATTTCAAAATTAATATAGTAATTATTAATATATTTACTATGAATTATTAATATCCACTATTACACAATGGTGTGAAGGAGCTGAATTGAAGAAACAAGGAAAAATATGCCATTCTATCACTTTAGATTCTGAAAAAGCCTTTGATAGAATCCATCGTCCTTCACTATTTATGATCTCAGGGAGACCATGGATGTAAGGCTCATACCTAATGCAATAAAATACTAAATAAATCCATAAAATATTACACAAAATGCAATATAGCAGGCCAACCGTTAATATCAAAATAAGGGGGGGGGAGCAAAAGGCAATTCTACTAAATTGGAGAATGAGAACAGACTGCTTATCTCAAAGCATCCTGTCAGTAAAGTCCTTCAATTCCCAGATAGAGCAATAAGACAACCAAAGGAAGTCGTGGGGATGATATCGGAAAAGAATTCAGTGTATCACCATTCACACATCATATAATAGTGAACATATGTGATCCCAAAGTTTTACCAGTAATGACCTACATATGAACATCACCTTCAGCCAAGTTGACAGGTGAAAAATTAAATGAAAATAATCTTTCATGCAAATGACAGAGAGGCTGAGAAGAAATTATGGAAGCAATACTATGCAGCTATGAAAAATAAGGACATTGTGAAGCTGCAGTCAACTAGATGGAACAAGTTGAGAAATGTGAAACTCCTCTGGGTGAGATCATTGAAGACCTCGAGAAAAAGGAACACTGGGCCTGGATCACTGAAGACACAGATATCCATAGAAAATAGAAGAGACATGACTGAGGAAGAAACAGCTGTGTCTACTGGACTATGGAGCAATGGTTAGAGCCCCTATAAGGGGAGATCTCTATTAACAGAAAATTTGATCCAGAAATACAGTTGAGGAAAGCTTGTTGAAAATCCCGAACCTAATGAGCCCATAAAGAAAACACACAATATGGTTATTATAATTATAATCTATAAATGTGTATTGGGCAGATTAAAGGCTACCATAATGTATTCCCCAACCAGAAAAACCCTTGCTACATGTGATTTCTCCAGGCCATATGGATTCTTTCCATCACTATTTCCTCCTCTTTTTCTTCAGCCCTCGGCCTTCCCCTCTTACCCTCTCTGCCTCTCTACCTAACCCCACAGTCAAACCTCCAGTACCAACTTTCCCCTCCGGCTCTCAGTAATAGGCTCTAGCATTTACTGACCGGTTAAAATGGGAAGAAGTTTCATATGGGATCACCTGAGTCCATGATAGAGCACCAGTCGGGGGAAACCTCCTTTGAGGAAGCAGATAAATATCAGGATACAAATTGCATTTGCTGGGAGAAGAGCAAATCCGTATAATGCTTTCCATATCTATCCAGTGGATCTGAGAAAATGGGGAATATTCTTCCTAAAGACCCAGCTACACTACACCTGGTCTCATATCTGGAAAGACCTCTGCCATACCACAAGGACATGTACTCCATCATGTTCCTAGTGGATTTCTTCATAATGAACAGAAAATAGAAATAAGCCAGATGCCCCTCAAGCAAACAATGGCTACAGTTAATGTGGTTCATTTACACAATGGAATACTACACACAAATGAAAAATAAGGACATTGAGAAGCTGAGGTCAAGTAGATGGAATGAGAAAGTATTGTCCTGAATGAGGCAACTGAGACCCAAAATAACATGTACATATTCACGTAAAAGAGGGTATTAGCCATAAAGTACAAAATTCACACACTAAGATTTACGGAATCAAAGAGGATAAACAAGAAGAAAGGGCCAAGAAACATGCTTGAATTTCACCCAGAAGGAGGAATAAACTAATGAGAGTAGGCAGAAGCAAGGAAAGGATTGGGTGCCTAAGGGGATGGGAAGGGAAATGGGGTTTGAGAATCATTTCTTGGGAGAGACGGGCAAGAGGGACAGAGGGTCAAGAGAATAAAGAGAAATGAGTGACTGTCCAGGGTGGGTGCTATCTCTGTGATTTGCCAGCAATCTGGGATGGGTGATGCTACACTGTCATCCATGAGGGTGACTTTAGCTGAGACTCGTAACAGTGGGGATACAGATACTGAAATGGTCTGTATCTGTAGCCAGAGAGGACCCAAGGTGGAAGGATAAGGACCCAAACTCACCCCCAAAATTTTGACCCAAAAATTGCCTCCACCAGAAGAAGCACAGGGACAGAGATGGAACAGGAAATGAGGGAATGGCCAAAGGATAAGTGGCCGGATGTGAGCCTTATCCTATGGGCAAACGACAAACACTGACATTATTAATGGTCCTTTCTTGTGTTTGCAGACGGGAGGGTAGCGTTATTGTCCTCTGCAAGGCTCCACCGAGCAGCCGACTGACACAGAAGCAGAGGCGCACGGACAAATATCGGACGGAGGTCAGTGATTCTCACTGAAGAGCTGAAGGAAGGACTGAGAGAGGCAGAGGAGCACAATGGCCTTCACGTTGGTTCACTAAACCAGTCGCCTGCCTGTGGATCCTGTTCTCTAACCCAGGCTGCATTTTCAGTACCTGGTGGGAGACAATGAATCTAGTTCTGCAAAGAATTTATGTGCCAGGGGA
Source organism: Rattus norvegicus (assembly GCF_021556685.1). NCBI lineage: Eukaryota > Metazoa > Chordata > Mammalia > Rodentia > Muridae > Rattus > Rattus norvegicus. The sequence goes on from NC_141555.1 coordinate 18,070,497, forward strand.
GAGGGTGTACCAAGAGGGGACCTCCACTCCGTCAGAGAAGAAAGGTAGAGAATAGAAGGAGGGACTGTAAATAGGTGGAGCCTGGAGGAGTGTGGTGATAGGGCAGAATTCAGAATGTTACCTGTTGAATAGATGCAACCATTCTAGCAAGGGGCACAGACATGACATCACTGGGATGGGGGCGTGACATCATGTGTGTTGGCATGACATCGTGTGGGTGGGACATGACATCATGAGAGTGGGAAATGACCTCATTGAGGTGCGGGCATGATATCATAGGGATGGGGGCATGATATCATGAAGCTGCATGGAAAATAGTTGAAACTAGGAAAAAAAAAACAACCAAAAGTGAACTGACACCTAGAGACACAAACATGGAGCGCGTTTACCTATGGATGGTATCAGGTGTGAGATAAATCTTATTCTATCTACAATCCACAAATGGAGAGAGGTCACCAGAAAGGTGAAGGCCTGTGAGGGGAAAGCATCGACCTCTCTGAAAGGAAAACTGGAACAGATTCTGTGGGTGAGTGAGGGCGAATGAGGACATGAGCAGAAGGTCAGTGGGGAAGAAGGAGGGATAGCGCGGTGCAGAGAGAACTGGCCAGAGTTAGGGGAAATACGGGTTAATGCAGAAAAATGATGGATGCACTAGTTAATTCATTACATCTAGATGCAACCTCCCGAGAATGTAATCTGATAGAGAACGCAGAGTCCGAACCTTCAATTTTTTGAAATCAAGCAAGTAGGACCTCAGGGTTGGGGATGGGTCACATTCAGTAGAGTCGGTTTCTGAGGAGTTCAAATGAAGATCCCTGAACAACAGACCGATGCTTGGACAGAAATTATAAAAGCTCAAGCAAATGAGGCCTTCCTGGTACCTTAAGCCTCCATCGATGTAAATGTGCCCGAAAACCCCTTCCCGCTCTCCAAGATTTGTGTAGCCCTTGCTCAAGCTGAGTAAAATATATGCACACAGCACATGCCTGAATACCTTCTAATAGAGTTGTGAATACCTTGGAGCAACCCCCAACTCACTTGCAGGCAGACCAATATTCTGTTGACCGACTATTTCCTGGGGACACTTCATCCTTTTGCACCTAAACACTCTAGGAAACATACATCTATAATGTGTGTGTGTGTGTGTGTGTGTCTGTCTGTCTCTCTGTGTGTATTTTTATGTGTGAGTGTTTGTGTCTCTGTGTGTCTCTCTGTGTGTTTGTGTGTGTGTGTCCATGTGTGTGTGTGTGCGTGTGTGTGTGTGTGTGTGTGTGTGTGTGTGTGTGTTTGTGTGTGTTAGTCATGCACAAATTAACCATCCTCACACCCAGACTGTCTGGATTGCTTTCCTTTTGGAAGGTTGGCAAATCTTTCTCTTGTCCTAAGAAAAGACCACCCTGGTTCTCAACTCTCTCTGTGAAGACACGACTGGTTGAGTGATTTTCATGTATGAAGTTACAATATTATATCACTATGTATTATTTTAATATAGTAACATACTATATTAATATTAATTATATTTACCATATTAATATAAAATTTAATGTATAAGTACAATGTGTTAATATTAATATAATATATTAATATTTGTTATAAATTATAGCATTAGGATTTAACAATTTAATATGTTACTTTACTAAAATATATATGTACATATTTATATATATACATGTCATGATAAGCAACTACCACAAATTTAATTCCAAGGGGAGCACCCAAATTAATGTGAAATGCTGAGGGCAGAATTTTTTTTTCAGTTCAGTTTGTTAATATGGTGGGTCACTTTGATGGGTTTTCATAGATTGATCCACTCCTGCATCCTCAGGAGAAAGCCTAGTAGATGGCGCTGGATGGCGGATTGATATATTCTTGGATTTTGTTTTGGAGCATTTTACCTAGTATTTTTTCCACCAATGTTCGTAAGGGAAATTCGTCTGAAAATTGACACAATTGACACTCATCACCTGGAAGACAGAGCAGTAAGCCATTAGAAGGTTCCTTGCAGATGAGAGATGTTAATTTTTTAAAACTTTTTTAAACATTGAGCCAAGTGTCCAAACATTTACAAAGTTAGTGCAAACTTGTAGTCCTGGCATTAATGAAGCTCAGGCAGAAGGTTTTCCATTGGTCGGAGTTCAGTTTCACATGCTGTATAAGCAATCATTCAAATTAAGAAAAAGAAAACCTTGACTGTATCACAATTTTTTACCCATTCTTATCATTAACTAGTTATCAATGTTATTCAGAAAAACAGATCAACCTACTCGTTTCTATGCTTTCGTGTTTCCACAGGTATAGTCTCTCCAACCACCGTGTGTATGTGTTGGGCCCCGATTATCCTCTGATTGCTATTAATAATATTCAAAACCACAAATAAAGGTATCATTTTCACAAGACTCATTATTTTTGAAGATAAAGTAAAATCAAATAATCATTTGATAAATAAATGATTACCGGTTTTATTTCATAGAATTAAAGGCAAGGCACATCTTGATGTCTGCACAGTAATGAGGACATCAGAGAAGATTTTTAAGATGTGTAAAGTGAGCCATGAAAGTGAAGAAGGATCAACCAAACAACACCATACCCCTTCATGCCACACCCTTCAATATGACAGCTGGTATTTGTAACTAAATAGTTCCTGTCTCTTTATAGAACATGTTTTCTTTGCAGGACTATCACTGAATATGCATTAAATTTCTGTTTTCTTAATATTGTTCATGATGTTCTATCAATCAGACTATTGATTTAAATAAAGAAAAAGAATAAAAGATGTGTCTTGATATGTAGTCCAGACTAAACTGAAATTCCTAATTTCTCTCCCTCAGTCTCTTGAATGTGAGTATCTTAGAGCAAGACATGGTGCCTGGCTTGATAGAAATTCCTTCCTATACTTTCATCTCAACATCTTAGAATTCCACCAAATTTCCTGTATTTCTGCACACATAGTATCTATGCAGTTCATTCCTCTTTGCTCACTTTTACATATGGCACCTGCTGTGTGCTTGTTGGGTTACTTACGTGGAAAACTGTTCAGTCCCAGCACAGCCTTGTCTGTTTTCAGATATCATCCTTCTCTTCTGTCTATAATTATACTCTTTTTTTTCCACAATGTAACTTGGAAAGTAGCTGTTAGCACTGTGGTGGTGAAAACTTTTCATCGTGTTCACATTGTAGCCTTACATGGAGACTGAGTCTGGACTGCAAAGTTCTTATCATTATGTTTACCATCCTTACCAATCCATTAGCTCTCGTGTAATTAGAAGCTCCAGTATTTACTTACTTTGCTTCCTTAGGGATTCTAGCTGTCCCTTCTCATTATATCTTCTGATCTTCATTCTCATGTCCCACAAATATTGGAATGTAGCAAACTTATTTCTCTCCCAATCTGATAACTTTTCCCTTCAATGAGATGTCCTTTTCTGTTTTGTGAAGTGTATATGTCTTTGCTGAATTTTGGGTTTTCTTGCCAAAAGATACACCACTTTTTCCTGAAAAAGGTAGAATAGGAGATATCACCAGCCTCTTAGGCTCTCTCTCTATTCACTTGATGTAATGAAATTTCAGAGGTATGTTAGTAGTTCAGCACATGGTTGATCCACAAATCAAATGTGGGTTTCAGTATTTCCAAATTAGAAATAAATAAACATGTTACCTACGTTCATAAATACCATATAAGACACAGACACACATACACACAGACACACAAACACTCACTTGTATGCCACATACACATGTGTGCCTATATATTCATGCAGAGACAGAGACACAGACAAACATAATAGAGAAAGTGCACGTAGGGATTGTACATGAATTAAAATAATAGTATAAGCAACAGTGAAGGAAAATAGTATTTGTTTACATCCTGCTTCACCATTTGATCACTTATAAACACGGCTAAAAAAAAAAATCTATTCACCATGAGTTTTCTTCTGTGTGAATAAGTTAATTTCCCAAATCACTTAAGTTGAGCAGGTGTAGAATGCTTGTCAGCTACATGGGTCATGAACATGTGTGCATGTCTACCCACAAATATTTTAGATTTACCCTCTATTTTGCAGAATTTCTCACCATAATACATAATTTTCGTTTCTATTCACTAAATGATCACTAGATTAATTTTCTACTGGGGATAATTAAAAACACAGCTCCCCAAAACAACAACAACAACAACAACAACAACAACAACAACAACAAAAGAAAAACAATACAAAGTTTTCTCATGGGGGCAGGGTACATAGTCAGGCATAATAGCTTATTAGATCTATTAGATTATATCTGACCCATTCATGCAAAATTTATAAAAATCTAAGTGTAGAGAAGATAGGGTAGACTTAAAGCTCTGACAATTATGAAACAGAAGTGCTGTTGTACTTACTTGACCATGCAGTGGACTCTGCTCTTGTAGAAAAAAAATGCTGTAATGAATAGGATTCTAGTGTGATGTATTTCACACTTTTTTTATGTACTGTAAATATTTTTCCACATTAAATTAAATCAAACAAACAAACAAAAACAAATAAACAACTTTCCCACAGCCAACACAGAAAAAGACTACATTTTTAAATTGAATTTTTTTTTTTCCGGAGCTGGGGACCGAACCCAGGGCCTTGTGCTTGCTAGGTAAGCGCTCTACCACTGAGCTAAATCCCAACCCAAATTGAAATATTTTTAAAGCAACTTCCTTTTCATTAGTAATTTCTGTATTTGTATAGGTAGCTCTCTAGTTAGAGGGTGAGGCCCGGCCTCTCCCATTAAATTTCCAGAATATCAACTCAAGAACCATAATGTTATATTTACATTTAAATTTGTGCAATAAAAATGATTCACGAGAAATCCTGAGGATTTATAAAATAAACCTTACTAAAGTCAAAGCACACATTGCACCTGACTTGATAATAGTAGGAGATTTAAACACCCCACCATCATCACTGGAGAGATTTTGGGAACAGAAATTATACAAAGATTTAGAGAAAGTAATAGAAGTTATGAACCAAATGGATTTAACAGATATTTATAGAACTTTCCATCCTAAAAAAAAAGGATATACATTCTTCTCAAAACCTCAGCGAACCTTCTTCAAAATTGACCACATAAACTGTACCCCAACAGACCTTAACAGATACAGGAAGACAGAAATAATCTCATGCATCCTATCAGATCACCACACATTAAGACTGGTCTTCAACGATAACAATAATGAGAGAAAGCCCACATATACATGGAAGTTGAAAAATGCTTTATTCCATGACAACTTGGTCAAGGATGAAATAAAGAAAGAAATGAAAGTCTTCTTAGAACTTAATGAAAATGAAGATACAACAATCCCAAGCATATGTGACATAATGAGAGCAGAGGTAAGAGAAAAACTTATAGCTCTGAGTGCTTGCGAAAAGAAACAGGAGAGAGCATATGTCAGGAGCTTGATAGCACATGTAAAAACTCTAGAAAAAAAAATAACTAATGAAACCAAAGGGGGGTAGAAAGCAGGAAATTATCAAACTCAGAGCTGAAGTCAACAAAGTAGAAATGAAAAGGACGATACAAAGAATCAACAAAAGCAGGAGCTTTTTCTTTGAGAAAAACAATAAGATAGATAAACCCTTAACCACACTAACCAGGGGTCAAAAAGGCTGTACCCAAATTACCAAAATCGAAAATGAAAAGTGAGACCTAACAACAGAATCTGAAGAAATTTAAAAAAAAATCATCAGATTCTACTATAAAAGCCTATATTCAACAGAACTGCAAAATCTGGAGGAAATGGATAATTTCGCAGACAGATACAAGGAAGCAAAGTTAAATCAGGAACAAATAAACTATTTAAACAAACCAATAATTCCTAAAGAAATAGAAGGAGAAATTAAAATTCTCCCATCCAAAAAGAGCCCAGGTTAAGATGGGTTTAGTGCAAAATTCTATCAGACCTTCTTAGAAGACCTCATACTAATATTGTCCAAATTATTCCACAAAATTGAAACAGAGAGAGGACTACCGCATTCCTTACATTAATCCACAATTACACTTATACCTAACCCACACTAAGATTTAACATAGAAAGAGAACTTCAGACCAATTCCCCTTATGACTATTGATGAAAAATACTCAATAAAATTTTGCAAACCAAATCTAAGAACACATCATAAATAATCATCCATCATGATCAAGTAGACTTGAACACAGGGATGGAAGGTTGGTTTAATATAGGAAAATTCATAAATGTAATCTATCATGTAAACAAACTTCAAAGATAAGGAGCACATTGCCATTTCATTAAATGGTGAGAAAGCATTAAACAAAATTCAACAACCCTTCAGGATAAAAGTCCTGGAAAGATCAGGAATTCAAGACATATATATAAACATAGTGAAAGAAATATACAGCAAACCTGTAGCTAACATCAAGCTAAAAGGAGAGAAACTTGAAGCAATCCCACTAAAATCAGGGATGAGACAAGGCTGCCTACTCTCTCCCTACTTATTCAATACGGAACTCACTGTCATAGCCAGAGCAAGCAGACAGCAAAAGGAGGTCAAATTGTAAAAATTGGAAGGGAATAAATCAAAATATCACTATTTGCAGATGATATGATAGTGTACTTAAGTGACCCCAAAAGTTCCACTAGAGAACTCTTAACCTGATAAACAATTTCAGCAAAGAGTCAGCATATGAAATTTACTCATACATACCAGTAGCCTTCCTCTACTCAATGGATAAACAGGCTGAGAAAGAAAATAATGAAACCACACACTTCACAATAGTCCCAAATAATATAAAATAACTTGATGTGAGTTTAACCAAGCAAGTGAAAGAACTGTATGACAATATGTTCAAGTCTCAGAAGAAAGAAATTGTGGAAGATCTCAGAAGATGGAAAGGTCTTCCATGCTCATGGAATGGCAGGATTAATATAGTGAAGACGGATATTTTGCAAAAAAGCAATCTACAGATTCAGTGCCAACCCATCAAAATTCCTACTCAATTCCTTAATATAGATAGAAAGAGCAATTTTCAAATTCATTTGGAATAATAAAAAAACCCAGGATAACTAAAAGTATCCTCAACAATAAAAGAACTTCAAGGGGAATTACTATCCCTGAACTCAAGCAGTATTACAGAGCAATAGTCATAAAAATGATATGGTATTCATACAGAGACAGACAGATAGATCAGTGGAATAGAACTGAAGACACAGAAATAAACCCACACACCTATGGTTACTTGATCTTTGGCAAAGGAGATAAAACCATCCAAAGGAAGAAACAGCATTTTCAGCAAATTGTGCTGGTTCAACTGGAAGTCAGCATGTTGAAGAAAGCAGATTGATCCATGGTTATCAGCATGTACAAAGCTTAAGTCCAAGTAGATCAAGGACCTCCACATCAAACCAGATACACGAACACTAATAGGAGAAAAAGTGGGAAAGAGTCTTGGACACATGGGGTCTGGAGAAAATTTCCTGAAGGGAACACCAAGGCCTTGTGCTCTATGATCAAGAATCGACAAATGGGATCTCATAAAACTGCAAAGCTTCTGTAAGGCAAAATACAAAGTCATTAGGACAAACCTGCAACCAACAGATTTGGAAAATATCTTACCAATCCTACATGTAATAGTGGCTAATATTCAAAATGTAAAAAGAACTTAAGAAGTTCGACTCTAGAGATTCAAAATACACTATTTAAAAATGGGGTACAGTGCGAAACAAAACAATCTTAGCTGAAGTTAATTGAATGGCCAGAAATAACCTAAATAAATGTTCAACATCCTTAGTCATCAGGGAAATGCAAATCAAAACAACCCTAATATTCCACCTCACACCAGTCAGAATGGCTGAGATGAAAACTCAGGTGATAAAAGATGGTGGTGCGGATGTGGAGAAAGAGGAACACTCCTGCATTTTTGGTGGGATTGCACATTGGTACAACCATTCTGGCAATCAGTCTGGAGGTTCCTCAGAAAATTGGACATTGAACTACCTGAGGACCCAGCTATACCACACTTGGGGATATACCCAAAAGATGCCACAACATTTAACAAAGACACATGCTCCACTATATTCATATCAGCCTTATTTATAATAGTCAGAAGCTGGAAAGAACCCAGATTCACTTCAAGAGAGGAATGGATACAGAAAATATCTTACATCTACACAATGGAATATTACTCAGCTATCAAAAACAATGACTTTACAAAATTAATTGGCAAATGGAATTAACTAGAAAATATCATCAAGAGTGAGGTTACTCAATCACAGAAAAACACACTTGATATGCACTCACTGATAAGCAGATAATAACCAAAAATCTCAGATTATTCATCATGCAATGCACAGATCACATGAATCACAAGAAGGATGACCAAAATGCAGATGTTTCACACATTCTTTAAAAGGGGAACCACAATACCTGTAGGAGTATATAAGGAGGAAAAGTTTATTGCAGATACTGATGGACAAGCCATTCAGAGCCTGGACCACATGTTACCCATACATGTACAGACACCAAAACTAGATAAGTTGGATCAAGCTAATAAGTCCAGGCTGACAATAACTGGATACTGATTCCTCCTTAGAGACACAGGCAGAATATGTCAAATACAGAAGGAAATCCCATCAGCAAACCATTGAATCAAGAACCAGACCCCTGTTGGAGGAATTAGAGAAAAGATTGAAAGAGCTGAAGGGATTTGCAACCCCACAATAATAACAATACAACAAACCAGATATGCCAGGAACCAAACCACAACAGAAAGACTATACGTGGACATACCCATGGTTCCAACTGGATGTAGCAAAGGATGGACTTGCTGGAAACAATGGAGTGAGAAATTCTTCTTTCTGCCAAGGTTGGAGCCCCAGAGTAGGGGAATGTGGGGAGGCTTGGGGAGGGTGTGGGTGGGGATGTTAACACGGTTATAAAAGGGTAGGGAGAATGGTTAAGGGGCTTATGGACTGGAAAACTGGAAAAGGATAACATTTGAAATATAAATATTTAATAGTCAACAAGGCGATAGAGAGAGAAAGAAAGAGAGAGAGAAAGAGAGAGAGAGGGAGAGAGAGAGAGAAGGAGGGTGGGGATGAGGCAGGGGTAGGTGAGGGGAGGGGTAAGGGGAGAGGGCAAGAAGAAGAAGAAGAAGAAGCAGAAGAAGAAGAAGAAGAAGCAGAAGAAGAAGAAGAAGAAGAAGAAGAAGAAGAAGAAGAAGAAGAAGAAGAAGAAGGAGTTGAAACAGAAAGAAAACTAAACTTTAATTCTTCACCATTCACAGTCTTCCTCAGCTGTTGTGTAGGCAGTCATGTTAGTGAGACACTATAAGTGTAATTTCTGGTGTTACTTTGAGACACCATCTCATAGTAAACTTTAGTCTCTTACAATCTTCTTGCCACCTCTTCTATAATGTTCCTCAGCCTTGAATCAAGTGACATTTTGTAGATAGAGCCATTGAGATTGGACTTAATTTTCTATTCTGCATTTTGAATGGCTGGGATTTTTACTGTGATGTTTGTTGAAGAGACTGTAATTAATTCTGCATATAAGGACACATGGCTTTGATTGTTGTTAGGTATGATACTGGCTTAAGTAAGTGAGGGGCTGTACATTCTCCTTCTACCCACACCTTCAATAGCCTTATATAGATGGCTAAATTAATACTACCATCCATGTTCACTGAACAGGACTTAAGCCAAGTTAGAGAGCTGTTGGCTAGCACCAAGCTATTTACGCCATTGCACTGCCCTTATGGTTATTCTGCCATGTTGATCATTGTGTTTTACAGGCATGATGTGAACAATTCTATGAAACTGACAAGACTGATGATTGTAATTACAGGTTATACTAGAAATTTGATCTGTGCCTGGCACATCTTCCTGTATAAGAATATTGACTTTCTGATAGGCAGGAGGATGTAAAAGTTAAATTTCATCTTAACTAAAAAAAAGAAAATTAAGGTTTTCCTGCTGTAGCATGTTTAATTAATTGAAGCAAAATAAAATCTACTTACTTGATGTTGGGGAAATATCATTTAACAATAATCCTAACTCCTTTTAAGTGATTAAAAGTTACAGATAGTTGTTAGCTGGAATAATGTGTAAAGTTGGCATCAGGATTGTGACAATGAAATATTCTCTGTTTTATGCAAATGTATAGTAATAATGAACAAAATTATGTACCAAGCTTCATGCTTTAGTTAACTAATTGCATGTATTCAATTGTATCTAAGAAAATTTCATATTAGCTAGGTAACAAATGCATAATAATTATGGTTAAATTATTAATTAAATATTAAAATAGCATACTAGAATTACCAAGGGGACATGGAAAATAAAATATATTAGAATAATCAAAAATATTTATTAAAAGCCAAATGATGAAAGAATTGTATATATAAAGGGAGTCTGGAGTTATAATGCACCTTAAAATGTTATAGTTTATTGCAGTGAGGGCGTTGAGCAGATAATATTTTATGCCATGAAAAACCAAGAACCGAAATTTGATACCTACACATATATGATTGGAAGACTTCCATATTTGCTCCATGACCTGAACACATAAATGATTACACAGAATATTAATAATGAGACTAATTAGATCAGTAATAAGAAAAAGAAAAAACAAAACTCTAGGAACATTTTAAAGAAATAATGTATTGTATTGGCCTTAAAATGGGAAGCTCAACACATTTTCTTAGTACATTAACTATTCAAAGAAAAACTAAAAGGTTTTGCTTCATTCTATATGAAAGAAAAACACATCAGATGGATTGTGTAAAGAAAGAGAGAACTACAAACTGTAAAATTAAAATAGTTATTGCAAAAGGAAAGAAGCAGACACTAAGCCAAGGTTCTACAAGTAAACATTTGGAGGATTTACTGCATAATATTAATATATTTAATCCAACACATCTTACTATGATAAAGGAACGAAAGCTGGAAAAATTAATGCCTGAATGTAGTCTCAGAATCTAGAATGTGGCAAGATGTCTCAAGTTCAATGATACCCTGAAATACATGAGAAAATCATAAATAGGTTGAGTTTATTATGGAATAAGTACTGTAGTATTAGCTTAGTGGTTAAGAGCTCTTACTACTCTTTAGACCAAACACGTTCAGCTTCCAACATCGATCAAGCCACTTGCAACAGCTGTAAAAGCAGCTCAAGGGGATCTGATATCTTATGTTCTTCCCAGGTGCCTGTGTTCATGTGCACAAATCTATACATAGATGTTCACTCATAACAGATCATTAAAATAAAAAGATTCATGAATGTATTTTCTGCACAAATTATAAACAGTAAGCCTTCTACATATGCAAACACAATTGATGCAATGTAATCAGAAAGGAGACTATTCGCAAATAGTATGAAGGGTAAATTAAGGATTAAAGTTTACACAGTTCAATAAGCATAAAATGCTAAACTTCACGATTGAATTGCAATGAAGATGTTAAAAAGAATCTAGCATTTGAATTTATGAGTGAAACTATTATATAAATTATTTTATTTATTTACATTCCTTCCATTGTACACTCTACTGGTCCCCTCCAACAGTTCCTCATTCCATTCCACCTCTTCCTTCCCTGACTCCAAGAGGATGTTCTCCAGACCCTGTCAGGAACCATAATCCCTGTGGGCTCAAGTCTCTCAAATCTTAGGTCAGACCAGGCAGTCCTCTGCTATATATGTGTCAGGGCCTCAGGTCACCTTGTATATGCTGCCTGGTTGGTGGCTCAGTGTCTGGGAGATCTCAGCGGTCCAGATTAGTTGAGACTGCTGGTCTTCTTATAGATGTTGCTCTCTGCTTCAACTTCTTCAATCCTTCCCCTAATAATTCAACAACTGACAGAAGTCAGAGACTGATACCATTTTAAAATATATGTATCATTTAATTTTGAATGGAATATTATGGGTCCTTTCATATAAAATTGATGGCAATATGTATTTATTATAGTATTCTGAGATGGAAATTTGGCAGTATTTATACAAGTATTACATTACTTAACAGCCTTGACATCATTGCAACAATGTGTTTTGTAATTTATACAAAATATAATGTAAAAAATCACCAGTGAGTACAGTGCCTGAGACAGTGTCCATGCTGATTTTCTGTAGCGAACATTAGCTAATGAAAATGAAAATAATCTGAATGCCACCATTAGGTTATTTTTTAAACAAATGAGTATACTACCATTTATTAAATGCATGATATTTCATGACGAAATTCCCCATGTCCATGTATTCAAGTTATATTGTTAATTGATAAACAAATGACAGAATATTGAATTATGTAATCAAACTTCAAAAACAGAAGATTTACACATATTCTATAATTTTGTCAATGTTGTGTAAACCTACTACAAGAGCAGGGGGTGCAGGAGACAGAACACTGTCAGTTCTAGGTCAATTAGAGCTACACAATGAGACTCAATTTTTAAAACAAATAGAGCCGACTTAAAAGATTATCTCCCAAATTTTCTCGGTGGTTACATTTAGAAGTTTTAAGAAAGCAAGTTATTTTTACAATTCCATACATGCACAACACATGTATGGAAGCCCTCTACACTCTCAACCTCAACCACCCCAACCAACATAACCTTTTTGGACTAAATCCTGATAGCACATGCATATCTTTATATTTTGCTTCATGACCCCCTGGATATAACCTGAGCCATTTCGTGAACATGGGCGTGAAGCTATACATTTGACCACTACTCAGAGACCAGTGGCTACATCATTTTTTATTTTCCAGCACTGCCCTTAGTTACTTTGAATAGTCAGGGTCAATATAATTGAGGGTCTGTTCGGATAGATGTAACTATTGCGACTTCCTGAGTGTTACCACTGAATAATGTTCAGAGGACAGCATCTCACAGATCTCGTTACCTATTAATTAGCCCTTGAAAGAAGTCAAGCCCTGAACATCACCTTATCTCTAAACCAGAAATTATCTCCAATGGGTAATCATATGAAAATGAAAACTTACTTTACTCCAAGGGACTCTCACTGCATACACAAATTCATTTTAAGGGTAGACTGCATATAAAGCACTGACGGAATTCATCATTATCTTTGGAGAATCCTTCACAATTTGTATTTCCTTTTTTAATTTGTTTAATTATCTATTAATTGTTACCCTGTATATATATATATATATATATATATATATATATATATATATATATATATATATGTGTGTGTGTGTGTGTGTGTGTGTGTATATATATATATATATATATATGTATATGTATATATGTATATGTATATAGTGTATATTGTTTCCTGGTTTATGTTTTATGTTTCCATGGAATTCTCCAGTATGTGAATGGAAGTCTGTGTCTCTGTGTCTGTACCTGATTCTTGTGCCTTTTATTGGGTCTTTTCTATCTGCTTGTTTTGTTCTACTCCATTTCATTAACTTTTATTTTAATTTTGTCCCCTGGATGATTGTTTGTTTTCTACTGAGAGTCAGAAGGAGTGTAGATACAGGTGGCAAGAGTGGTATACAAGAAGAGGGAGAAATAGAGGGAAGAGAAACCGTAATAAAATATATTGCATAAAAAAGTCTAATTTTAAGAAAAGAATAGTTAGCAATGAATATCCTAGTAAGATCACCAGTGGAAGGTGAAGCTCTGGGTCCTGCTAAGACGGAACCCCCAGTGAACTAGATTGTTGGGGGGAGGGCAGCAATGGGGGGAGGATAGGGAGGGGAACACCCATAAAGAAGGGGAGGCGGAGGGATTAGGGGGATGTTTGCCCACAAACCGGGAAAGAGAATAACACTCAAAATATATATAAGAAATACTCAAGTTAATAAAAAAAAGAAAATAAAAGAATTTTAAAAACATACTTTCTATGGCCTGTCTGCTCCATTTTCTCAAAGTCCTAACTAGTTTCATATCAAAGTTTTAATCACTTTCCAACTTACCGAAAGTGATTTGTTTATAGCCAACCTGGAACTGCAGCTATGTGAGTAAAGCTTCTGCAGGCTTAAAGTAATGCAGTAGGAGAGTCTTTAAATGCATTCAGAGACATCAATCCATTGAGGTACTCTTGGTATTTCACATGATGGATGTTACAACTTTTCAATGGGAAGATATACAATTTTGATACTTCAATTTTCATGAAACTCTTCAAGATCAAATTAAAAGTTGTATGGGATAAAATCATGGAACAGATATTTTCCATTGAAATTTTCACAATTAACTCAAATAATACTAAAATACCATTAATAAATCAGAATATATTGTATCCTAGGAGCATATCAACATGACAATTAAGAAATAGAAGTAGATGTGTATCAGTGGATAAAAGATGTTTCTGGAGAGGCACTATTTTATTTCTGGGACAATTTCACTTTGTAGGTAGATGGGTTAAATCAAAGCCTGTTAATGAAGGTCTTGCTATAAAGACCATTCTCTCACTCAGGGACTCTCAAAACCTGTTGTAAAGAGCACTAGTATTTCAATCAATCATCTGAAGCAATTTTGGCAATGTCTTTATAACACTAAAATGACTGCACAGGAGTTAGTGTTCATCAATATTTCTGCTTCAAGCAGAATACTCATTTCATTGTTGGTGTAACAAAATTTCAAATTCAGTTTTATGTAAATTGGATGATGATGTTGATGATGGCATTGATGATGGTGGTGGTGGTGTTGATGATGAAGATGATGAAGAAGTAAAAAATAATTTTTGGGATAGAAATCAAAGCCCATACTATTTTCAGTGTTTTTCCTATCTTTCCTGTATATAAGATCAACAGTGAAAAATAATCTATAGTAAGTGGTATGTTGAGAAGGAAGAGGTTTACGCTCCTCAACAGCCCACAAACCACCAGAAGGGTAAGCAAATTTTGTCATGAGAAATTTATATCTATTCTACAAGAAATTATTATCATAACCAGAGCAATGAATCAATTTAATTTTGTGAGGCAGCAAATTGCCTTTCAGAGTTTAACTAATATACATAAAGTTATCATGGACAGAGTGCAATCCATGGTTGTCAGGAACAAAGCCCATGGATATTAGATCTTGGTGTCCTAGGATTTGTAAAATGAATGACATAATGAAGGCAATGTGCAACCCTGAATGTCTTGCCATATAAGTCACAAAGACACCATACTACATACTGTGTATCAGGTTAGACATTTTTTATTCATATGTATTCAGAGTTTCAAAGATTAAAATGGTTAGGGTTAAGAAGAGGGCATTTTCGGGATGCATTAAACTCTCTAGTGTGCAGTTTGGTTTTGGTGGATCATTACACAATGTTTAATTTTATTTTATTTGAACAAGTGGTATAAGTTAACTGTACAGATTAATGACCCTCAGTTGGATATTTCCATAATGAAGACACCATGCACTGAACTAATGTAACTACCTCTTTCATTTACTTTCCTGCAACTTAGCAAAAGTTAGGATACTCTATTCTACTTTTAGGGGTAAAAAGTGACTTGCAGAGGACACAAAAATTCTTAATAGATTTTCAGAATTTTTTTATTTTAGAATTTTAATTTTATTTGTTTATTCTTCATACATATATACAGTATACCTTGATCACACCTATCCTTAGCTTGGTTCTACTCTTTCCAGATCCATTCTATTTCCAGTTACATATTCTTTATATTTTCCTTTTTTTCTTTTCTTTGTAATCCATTGCTTAACTGAGTACTGCCTACTGGGATGTTCCCTAATCTTGTTGTCTTAATCATGTGCAGTACTTGTGCATACAAGTGTAGATGCAGTGAGTCCATAGGTCCAGTAACTGTGTCATGTCCAGATTGCATCCTCCCTCTCCTCACATTCTGCCTTCTCCTTTTCTTCCATGTTTCCCAAGCCTTATGCTCAGCATTCTTTTTCTAATGGTCTTAGCCCTTATACCAGTTACACATATCGGCAGGAATTGCTGCACAGTACACCTATACATTTCTCTGAACACACCTCATGTAAGCTGTAATCTATGGACAAAAACAGTAAGAATTGGAAGGCAGTTTGACAACATGGCTATTTAGCAAAATAGGAATAGTAGGATCTTCTCTATGGCCATCAGAGCCATGAGAAAATTTGTCCGTGTTTATAATATGACATCTGATTTTCCTTCTATAGAAGAGGCTTAAAATCAAACAAACAGTAGTTGCCTATTTTCATAAGATGATGGTACTTGTCTTCATACTTCTGAATTTTCAATTGAGACAATGATATCTAGCTTCATCAATATCCATGCCAATGATGAAATTTTGCTCTTTTCATGGTTAAAGAAAGATGTAGTGTCTGTAGATGTTATTCATCCCATTTTGTAACATGGATATTGTGAAAAGTTAGAAGATAAACTCATTTAATGAAGGTATCAGAGGAATATACTGATAGATT